>NW_012132206.1:0-2374 GCF_000143395.1 Atta cephalotes | reverse complement strand
AAATAAGATAAGTCTTATAAAAATAATAATATTTGAAAAAGAGTAATTAATTAAGATTTTAAATTCATTAAAACTATAATTAGTAAATAAATTTCATAAATATTCGGAAATGATAATTCGGAATGATAAGAGTCAAAATTTAAGATAAATAAGAAAATAAAAATACTTAATCAATTTAAGGATAAGTTGGAAGAAGTGGTAGAGTCAAAAATAGAAAAGAGATTTATTATCATAATCAATAAAAAAAATTTTATGAGATTTATGTTGATGTTGAATTTTATTATTATTGGTTTATAGAATAAATTAGAGCGTGGTAATATAAAAAAATATATAAAAGGTATTAAAATAAATATTAATTACTTAAAAAAATTATTGTAAAGATTCATATTAAAAGCATTATTTGTTGCACAAAAAATATTACTTTATAATAAATAATGTTTTCAAATTTATAATTTAATAATATTTAATTAATTAATTTTTAAAAAATAATAGGAGAATAAATATTTTTTATTAATAACTTAAATGAATTTATTTAATAAATTGAGATAATGAATAAGTATAAGTAAAGAGCGATAATTATATAAATAAAAAGTTAACTAAGACAGATATGGGATAAGTTAAAAAATAAAAATTGATACACATAAGTATAAATTATTATATAAAAAATGGAGTTATTTTTAAAAGAATATTAGTTAGCAGAATAAATTTTAAAAATAGAAATATTTAGTTTTGTATAATTTTAAATAAAAATTTTTTTTCTACGTCATTAAGCTAATAGGAAAAATAGAAGAAAGAGTTATTTTTTAATAATAATTAATAAGTAATTAAATTAATTAGTTCGAAAATAAAGATTTTTATATTAATTTTAATTAAAATTTTCATTATTTTTAAAATGCAGTTAGGGGAATTATTATATTTTTAGTTGGGTTTGGATAAAATTTGTTATTGAAATGGTGGGTAGGAGCGAGGAAGGAGTGTGATAAGGTATAAAAATAAATAAGGAGGAAAAGAGGAGTAAGCAAAAGCAAGTAAAGCAAGTAAAGCAAGTAAAGTACATTAATAAGATTTAATTATTAGTAAGAGGTTATGATCCATATAAGAATAAAGACAAAAGCAGGGAGTTCAGAGAGTAGGATGGGTAAGAATAAAGGGGGTAGAAAAAAAAAATATTATCTGATAAGAAATAATATTTTTAAATTGACAATTTAATGTTATTGGATTAAACTAATTCTTTATTTAAAGAAAAAGTAAATAAATATTATTTATTATTTATAATAATGATATAAATTGAATAATAAGGAATGATAATGATAAATGGTGTGTATAATTTATTTGATAAGATTATTTTGTAATAACAAAAATATATTGAATAGTTAGGATAATTTAATTTTAATATCTAGAGATTAGAAAGATAAGAAATAAGTATTATTTAAATCATTAAAAAGAATGTCTGTTTAATTTAAATAATAAATACACTAATTGGTTCATATTATATTATTGTTTTTATTATTATTAAATTAGATAAATTTATAAAATATAAATATAAATGATTATAGTGGTATTATTTTAAAAATTTTAAATATAAAAATAATTATTTTATTTAAATTTTCATTAAAAATAGGATAGTTACTGTTATAATCTGATTTAAAAAATCGATACTTTTTCTGTCATTTAATGAAATAAGATTTCTTTGTTTATAATATGAAAAATTGTGATGGATTATAGTAGAGTAAGTGCAATTAATGAATAAAAATAAATATATAGTATTGATAATAAAATATTAAATAAATATAATTAATATAATATAATATATATATATATATATAAATAGTATGTTGAAAATATGGTAGTTAGAAGAAATAGGTTATTATAAATAAATATTTAAAATATTAAGGGATAAAAAATAGATAAAAGTAATAAGAAAAATAAAAAATATATTATATATTTATAATTATGACTCTTAAATAGAGTATAATAATGTATTATTTAGGGTTTAGTTAAAGAAATCAAATAAAAATAAGAATCTTTTATTTTTTTTTAAATTAATTTAAATATAGTTATTATTTATTATAAATAAAAAATAATCAATCATTAAGCTAATAGGGAAAATAGAAAGTTATTTTTTAATAATAATTAATAAGAAAATAAGTAAATTAATTAATAGTTTGAAAATAAAGATTTTTATATTAATTTTAATTAAAATTATTATTATTTTTAAAAGGTAGGTAGGGAAAACTATTTTTTAGTAGGGTAAAAGTTTCTCACTCACATACCTTTATTTAATAACAAGCCTCCCCGATCGCTCATAATATAAATTTACTATACAAAATATCCCTGAGAACACAGTCCAAGAGAAATTATCATTACGTACCTT
>NW_012132205.1:0-2370 GCF_000143395.1 Atta cephalotes | reverse complement strand
TCTCTCTCTCTCTCTCTCTCTCTCTCTCTCTCTCTCTCTCTCTCTCTCTCTCTCTCTCTCTCTTCTCTCTCTCTCTCTCTCTCTCTCTCTCTCTCTCTCTCTCTCTCTCTCTCTCTCATTCTTTTTCAATCTTCTTGCATTTTCTCCATTCATACTTACATTTTCGCCACTTTTACTCCACCTCTTATTCAATTGGTCTAGCTTCTAATTTCTAGACCCAGACTAAGCAATTACATTATGTCTACCCTGTCCCTCTCTTCTCTCTTCTTCTTGTTCCTCTCGTTCTCCTCGGGAAAGAAAAGTGATCAATGTTACAACTAAATTGAAATGTTGGTCATACGAATTTACATTGCGATTTCGAGATGATTCTTTGATGATTTATCTCTACTGATTGAAATGAATTGTCGCAAACTGATAATTGGCTTAAAATGAGAGCAAGACGCAAGTAAATCTTCCGAGGGCGAGGGAAGTGATCGGGAAAAATTTCAGATGATTTTCGTCCCGATAAAAGAGACAGAAGAGCGAAGAGAGATTAAGAGACGAGGGTGAAGGGGACGGAACGAAAAAAGAATTATGCGTGCATAGAAAGAAACATGCGACGATACGATGCGACATGTATGTACGAGCGGAAACAATCGAGAGGAAACCAGGGTGCGAAGCAAATTACGATACAATAAGAAGGAAAATAACAACAATAACAAGACAACATTAACAAGAATAATACATTCCATTAAATGTAGAACATGAAGGTAGAAGAAAGCAAACAGTGCACGGAATCAAACTAATGTAAGACGGAGTGTACAGACTCTTGTATAACGCATAACACGTAATGTATAAGAAAATGAACCAATCAAAAGTCCTTCGTTTCCTTCCTTTCCATCAAATAAAGAACTCGTGATTAATTTAATTTCTTATGCCTTATATGCTTTATGCAAAAGTCTGTGCTTCCCACTTAAGACATTTCGCTGATACCAAAATGGCACGTTTATTCAGTATATAACAATATATGCAAATATATTGTTTAAATTAACTCAAACGCGCAATTTAAGCTACTGTAAACTAAATTATTCTCTTGAAAATAACGTAGATTTATAGATTAATAATATTGATAGGCTAATACGACTGTCACAAAGTTAATCACAAATTAAAGCTTTAAAAAGCTTTAAGAATAAGTTGGCATTATTTTTGTAAACTAGCCCTTAATAATTTCAGTGTTTCCGATTTGATTTTAAATATTATATTCAAGAAATATGTGCGAGGTAGAGACTTTTATATTGGTCTCAATAAAACATGCGATAAGTTTCTGAAATGCAGTCGTAACTTATAAGTAATGAATAATTATCATGCCTGCATATTATATTAAAACTATATTGATAAATTGGAGTATGAGATTACTGTAATTTTTCTTTGAGCTCATCTTATACAAGAATAATCAGGGCAAAACTGTCATATCTTTCCAGAAATTGAAACACCTGCAGGATCGGCCTTACAAGATATTATAGAAGAATCGTGAGCGAAGAATCGAAATCGTTTTTATCAGCCGCATGCGAAGTGCGTTATACATCTCACAAGCGCAGATCAACTGAACAACTCCTGATAATCGCAGCGTAACAGTTGCAAGCAATCATTATACTTTACGTAGTTTCTAAGTCGAGTTTATAACTCGTCCTGGCTGCATGACCCTCTCGAGCATTAATCGTACGCAGAACTTTATCGCAATAATTACAGTTAATGTGTTGTGCTTAACACTAGCACTTTCTGTGCTACGTCTTTCATGATTAATAACAGCAGATCGGTCTTATCTCAGACGTTTAATTATACCATTAGTAATAAGGCAGTGTAGTGGTAATTACAAATCGATTTCATAATTGCTAGCATGAATGCAGAGATAACGATCGACTAGAGAAAGGTTAAGCGGAATATAATTAATTATCGTACGATTCATTCCTATCTTACAATATATTTTGATTATTAAGTAAAGTCTCCAGAAATTCTTACAAAGAAACTGAACTATTTTTAAAATTTTTTACGAATATCGTATTGCATGTAATTTTAAACGTGTTAAAAAGGCTGTAAGATATTTAGAAAATATGAGAGTAAGTTTCTGCTAGGAAAATAAGTTTTTGAAAATACGATAAATGTTAAAGCAGTTTTAAAATTGTGTAGAAATGTTTAAATCAGTGATGATGATCAATCTTTAAAGCTGCAATCGCAGATTTCTTTTATATAAAGAGCGACTTGCTTAAGTTAATTAGTCCTATATGTTTAAATAAATTATTTCTTATTGTCTTTTATTTTTAATTTGTTGTTTCTTTTATTTTTTAATTAATAAATTAGATAATATATATAATATTGTGTGTGTGTGTGTGT
>NW_012132204.1:0-2373 GCF_000143395.1 Atta cephalotes | reverse complement strand
CTCTCTCTCTCTCTCTCTCTCTCTCTCTCTCTCTCTCTCTCTCTCTCTCTCTCTCTCTCTCTCTCTCTCTCTCTCTCTCATTATCTTGCTCTTTCTTAGAATCCAGGTTCAAGCTATTAAAGCCAGATTAAAATAGATTGACTTTGCATCCGCGCAACTTTCCTGACCTTAATTAGCCCCCTTGGATAGAGAGACCAATGCTGCGTTTGCATTCAAATACAATGAAAATTGGTTAAAATCACAGGTACATCATCCTTACACAAAGTGAAGATAATGACAAATTAGAAAACGAATATAGAGAGCTGCAATATATCAAATCATTTTCATGTAATATTAATTTACAGCTAAAAATTATTTTGAACCAGATTAGATATGTTTTTTATAGATTTTTGAGTGCTATCTTATTATTAACAAAACTCTGTATTTAAATCCTTCATAACTTGACTGAATAAAAAATAAGATAATGAAATTTTTAAAAGTGCATTTTATAGACGATAAATAATAAATTCATGACTTCTGATCAGAATGTTAAAATAATGTTGACTTTTTTATGAAAAAATTTTTAATATCGCAAAAAAGCCATTTTTTTGCATATTAAATCTCAATTATTTTAAAAACCTGACGTGCTAATGAAAGAATCTCGTATTAATCATATGAAAAAAATAAATTTTAGTAAAATTGATTGAAACTTGATATTTTGTAGCTTTATGAGATGTCGATCGTTTTTATAGGCGTTGTTAAAAACGATTACACGAAAAGAAGCTAAAATTGCCACGACCAAAGTGCCCATCAATATGTTTTTTGATTATAAGAACTATAGTATGATAGCCGCAATATTGGCATACCTTAACGGTTATAGCTGTAAAGATATGTCCATCTTATGGTTATCACGACCAAATGTATTGATGGGCGAAAATTATCATTATTTCCGATTGTGGCAACCGTAACATTTTTTTTATGTACTTTTCCAGATTAAATTACGTTGTATTTAGTTCCTTTAAATTAGATATGCGCGAACAGATAGCGAAATTACAGACAGCAATTATGATCTTCACTTTTATTCAGCGGCCATCGATGAGTTCGAAATAAATAAATATAGACCAGACGGATAGATATAGGATTACATATTTTTTCAGATAATTGCGACTAACTAAAAGTTTGTGAAAGATCATTTCTGTAGAATTACTATAATACAATGTTATTAGAGAATTTATTTGTTAAAAGATAATTTTAATGAGTAAATTTTTTCATAATATTGTGTAAAAATTTTAAGAAGATAAGCTCTAGGTGTTGCTAAGCTCATTGAATCGGTGATGGTGGAAGGATCAGGCGGAAGGATTATAGAATTTGAGAGCTTTAAATTAAAGAAAGTAGTTTATATTCCTTTTATTGAGCAAAAATCTTTTGTGAATGCAATTACCAGCACTGGCACTAAAGTATTGTTTGATAAAGATGAAGTGACTATAAGTTACAAAGAGAAAACTGTTTTAAAAGGTCATAAGCTAAAGAGTTTGCTTTAAATCAAGATGAAAGTTGAAGAAAGAAATGAGACACATTTAAAGGAAAGTTCAAAATTGAAATGTGGCATAGAAAGTTAGATTATATCGGATATGATAGCATAAAAGATTTTATAAAGATAAATTAAGAATTAGTTCTATCGTCGGCAGAATTGAATACTACACAAAAAGTTTGTAAAATTTGTATGGAGGCGAAACATTTAAGAACGAAGTTTAACACTGCAAAAATAAAAGCAAAAAGACCACTGCAAATTATTTATATCGACTTATGTGGTCTATGTTAGTCCAAATTTTTTGAATAGTAAAAAATATTTTATCTTTTTTATGGACGACTGTATGTATTTCATAATGGTGTATTTGTTTAAAAGTAATCAAGAAAAAGATAAAACAGAAAAATAGAAAAAAGATAAAAGAGTATATCGAGAAGATGAAATTTAAAAATTGCCAAAATCAGATGCGACAATAAAAGAGAATACGTAAATAAAAATATTTACGATTGGTGCAAGGAGAAAAATATAGAATTGAATACTACAATATCACATACTTCACAAGTGAAATATGTGATATTGTAATATTCAATTTTATACTTTTCTCCTTGCATGGCAGAGCTTAACGACTTAATAGAACGCTGACCGAAAAGTCACAGCTTTTGGTGCAGACATGGATAAAGAAATGTGGAGAAAAGCTTTGTATACAGCTACTTACTTGTTGAACAGAAACACTTAAAGTTACTCCTTATAAAATGTGGAAGCCGAACTTGAATAATTTGCAAGTTTTCAATTAAATTGCCTAAAAGTTTTAGGCCCGTTAAAGAAACCAGATAAAAGAAGTACAATCGCTTGTTGGATATATATAT
>NW_012132203.1:0-2369 GCF_000143395.1 Atta cephalotes | reverse complement strand
ATCTCTCTCTCTCTCTCTCTCTCTCTCTCTCTCTCTCCTCCCTCCTTCCCTTCCCCCTTCTCTCTCGGACTAATTCTCATTCTAAATCATATTACTTTCGTGTCTGTTATTCATCACATTATTCTTTGCTTTCTTTTTATTATTAAAATTATTTTTGTATTACTATTATTTTTGTATATTTTGTATATTTTTGTATTTGTATACTTCTCTGTTTTACATTCTTTTTCTAAATATAAATATTCTGATGAATTTTAATAAGATCTTTCACTGAAATAGTGAATTTCGATAAAAATTTTAATAACATCAGATATCCATAAAAAGAATTTTAAATGTAATATTATTGGATTGATAAGTTATATATAATGTATTGTACTTTTATTTTAAAACGTAAATTTTAAATTTTGCACATCTCGGATTTACTTATTATTAATCAGATTGGAATAACTAATAGTGCATTGAATAAAATCTTAGACAATGCTTTTTATTAAGTTTACAATGAAATTTTGATGAATACAAATTGGAGTAAATAGAAATTCGTCGGACAGCACTTTTGGAGTTTCTAGAAGTAGTAATCATGTTCGCAATCGGGAAGCTGCGCACAGGGATCAGCGACGACGATCCCGACGGGAAGCCCAATATGTTTTCGTGCCGACATTTCGCCTCAAACGCTGCGTCGAAGGAAACCGTATACAATTACAGGAGATTGTTTACTCGTCCCGAAGAATCCGTTGCTCCCGAGTTGGGCGCGTGATCGATCGCACCCCGTCGTAATTAAAAACTTGGTTGGAAGGAGTACTTCTGACGCTGAAATTTTTCTTTCTCCGACGATATTACTCGCCCGCAAAAGAGCGTAACTTCACCGTTCATTCTAACGCGCCCGTTATGAAAGGTAAATTGAGCAACAACCACGAAGACGAGTTCTCCCTTTCGCGTCAACGAGCGCTGACTAGAAGCGGATCGACAAGAAGCTTATATATTCCCCTTCGGACCTCACCGTTCGCTTGAGAAATATTGAAAGGATTAAGCTTTCTTGATTAACATTCGTTAGTATTCGCGACGATGCTCGGGATAATGAACGAGCAAGGAATGAAAATTCAAAAGCTGCGAGATACGTGGAATTTGGGAAGACTTTTCAAGACGAGTTTCACGTTTTCAAGATGTAGTTTGATGGTTTCTTTCTTCGCCACGCACAGAAACGATAATAACTTTGCTGCGTTTTGGTCATTAAATCTTATTGATACAACACGTACACGCGTCTGCAATCCCCTAGCGTTTCTCTCAGAACATTTCCTGTATACATTCTTATTTCGAGAATTTTCTTTCGGAACGAGGGCAGTTTCCCTGTCCTGTGTTTTTGAACCCCGCAGCCATCGCTATGCGATCGTTGCGGTAGTTATTATAGAAACCTTTGGACCATGTATACTCGTATAATGTGATGTCACATTATACAAGCAGCATCATAAAGCCACATACCCGACTCCAATTGCACAGCCACGTGAAACGATATCGTGTATTTTTCCAACTCGAACGTCTCTATTCAAACCGCTATAATAATATCACTTATTTTGTTGAGAGTTACATTACACAGCCGAATTCATCAAACAGGAAGTCCGCAAGGCTTCATTTTGATTGGCATATCCGGTTTCACGTAATAGCTATCTGATATACACAATAATTTGGCTATAAAATCGCCCAGGAATATTACAGTTTCTCAGTTACGTATAATTATAACATGACATTGATATTGATGAGAAAGATTCTAACGTAAATATTTATTGTCATGTAATATAATTCAAGATTCTATAAATAAGTTAAGCAATTTTATTCTCTAGATATCAAAAGAGCAATGATAACTCAATCCTTTGAATTAAAAATAACATTTTGTTATTTTCAACTTCTATGTGTATCAAAATGTACATAAATCAATTCATTTCTGTAGTTAATTTCCAAGTAAATACACTTAGTAAATAAACTAAATTTCAAGTCAAATAATATATTTTTTTAAGTTGAACTTATACTCTTTATTTTATTTATTGTTTTGTTAACAATACATTTAATAAGAGCAGTGATAATCTATGGAAATTATTAAAAAATTAGATATGATTTGGCATTATAAATTTAACAATGTAAACAGTATTAAATAAAAATTGCTAATAGAAATGACTAAGTAAAAAGTTCATCAATCTGAATTTACAATTTATTTTCTTGCACCTATATGTTCCAAACGCTTAAACTACTTATATATATATATATATATATATATATATATATATATATATATACTACTTACTATTAGTTATTATTATTATTTTTATTATATTATTATTATTTACTTTATTATATATAATAAGTAAAGTAAAGTAAAGTAA
>NW_012132202.1:0-2377 GCF_000143395.1 Atta cephalotes | reverse complement strand
GCACGCACGCACGCACGCACGCACACAGCTTCAGTATTAATAATTAATCTTTTCTCAATAATAATCAAAAAGCATATTAATCTGTAATGATAAACAAGAATTTTTGTAGGATGATATAACTCATCAGAACTCAGTCTCAAAGAATGGCGATTTTGTTAACATTAAGAAACAAGAAGGAATACAATCATTATCATTTGATTGATGATTTGATGAATTTTTATTTTTCTCTAGTAATTATTTTATTTTTTCTAACTTTGGACAGGAAATATAGTAAGTCAGTGCCGATAGTAATGTATAAAATATATATTAGCATGTATATTTTAATCGTGAAAAAGGAATTTTTTTTCAGTGAGACTACTGTGAAAAAATGGAACAGGAACAAAAACACTAGTTTTATAGACGATATAGGCGGATCCAGCATCTCCTTAATAATTTATGCAATCCTTAATATTAAATTAAATTTATTATTTAATTATTATAAATGGGGGGGGGGGAGAGAAAGAGAGAGAGAGAGAGAGATTTTGATTGATTGATCTTTATTACTAACTTTCTCAGCTATTTGCGATACAATTTTAACTTATACTTTAA
This sequence comes from Atta cephalotes, assembly GCF_000143395.1. NCBI lineage: Eukaryota > Metazoa > Arthropoda > Insecta > Hymenoptera > Formicidae > Atta > Atta cephalotes. Next base: position 1,789 of record NW_012132202.1, on the reverse strand, counting down.
ACATGTGTTTTTAACAATTTCTTAAACGTTACAAGTCTTTCGCATCCTTTAATATTTATTGTTAAACCTTCTCACTCCTTCATAAAATATACTTTTTTGCGCACTTCTTATATTTCCAAATTTTATTACAATATCCCCTGCCTGCCGCGTTTGTCTTTCGCATGTATTATCTATTATTTCAAACTGATCTCTTAATTGCTTCGGTAACAAACTTCTTAAAATTTTAAATATAAATATACATACATGTACTAAAGTCTCTGTTTTACTGACGTAAACTGCAGTGTTTGCAGCATATGCTTTATTTTAGTATATCTATCACATTGTAGTATCACTATCATAGCTCTGTTTTGCACCTTTTATATTTGATTCAACCATGGTTATCAAAAGCGTCTCACAATATTCAAAATGCGGAGATATTATCGTTTTATAAATAGAACATTAGTGTAGGTTGTGTAGGCTGATATCAAGTTACTTATTCTATTTAAAAGATTTATTTTTTTATCTATTTTTTTTAAATATATAATTGCAATGATCTCCAAAACTAATTCTATCATCAATAATTATGCCTAAATATTTCATTTTTTTCTACATGCTCTATCTCTGATCCATCCAAACATTTTAATGAAATATTACCTTTCCATTTTTTCCTTACACTTCTAACTATCACATATTTTGTTTTTTCTGTATTCATTTTCAATTTGTTTCTGTTCATCTGTTTCAATTCGACTATACTGAATGCCCTATTTATTTTTAATCTCTAAATCCGCATTATTTTCTCCACTTACGTATATAATCTGCGACTCTTTATATTGTATCTCTCTGGGCAAATTTTGATTATATCATTTATATATATTATAAATAACAAAGGTTCCAGCACTGATTCCTGTGGTACTTCATATTCTGTTGTCATTGATTTAGACCATTTCTGATTATATTACACCTTCTGTTTCCTATTATTTAAATATGACTTGAACCATTCTAAAACTCTATCCCTAGCCGTATTAATATAATTTTTCTAACAATATTTTTCTATCAGGTATGTAAATATGAAACTGGAATTTACCAATAGATGACCATAGCTGTCAATGTAGTTGCCGTCAGACAGCGCCATTGATGCCATTTCCTTGTTCTGATATCTGACAAAGATTTTCAATTCACAATAATACAAGTTTCATACAGTATAGTTTGTAATAGCGTTGAACATGTCGAATTTTGTGCCTGAAAATTATGATTTGCGGACAGCATTGATTTTCTGTTACCATTTGAAGAAAACTGCTGCAGAATCACATCGAATGCTTGTCGAAGCTTACGGTGAGCATACTCTTGGTAAATCACAGCTTTGAGTGGTTTAAAAAATTCAAAAGTGGCGATTTTGACGTGAGAAACGAAGAACGTGGAAAACCACCGAAAAGAAGTGAAGACAGCGAATTGCAAGCATTGTTGGATGAGGATGACGCTCAAATTCAACAATAACTTGCGGATCAATTGAATGTGACACGAAAAGTCGTCTCCATACGTTTGAAATCCATGGGAAAGACCCAAAAGATGGGAAAATGGGTTCCACATGAACTGAAAGAAAGACAGCAGGAAAACCGAAAAACCACTTGCGAAATGCTGCTCGCCAGGTACAAAAGAAAGTCATTTCTCCATCGAATTTGTGACTGGCAATAAAAAGTGGATATATTTTGAGAATCCTAAGCGTAAAAGATCATGGGTAACTCCAGGCGAACCATCAACATCGACTGCAAGGCCAAATCGCTGTGGACGAAAGACAATGCTCTGTGTTTGG
>NW_012132201.1:0-2375 GCF_000143395.1 Atta cephalotes | reverse complement strand
AGAGAGAGAGAGAGAGCACTTAAGATCCAGCTAGATTGTTAAAAGCATTTATCTCTTATTGGTTATGTACTATTGGTTATTCTATCCGGTTCTATGAGAGACTTAGTTTAATATTGTTTATAAAATATATATATCTTTAATTGTTAACATTTAAATTGCGAACATCTGAGTTTAACGGTAAAATATGTCTTTAACATTTAATAGAAAAACATCAATCAAGATAGATTTTATTTAACCATCTGAATTTATAATGTTAGGTGTGGCCCAATAAGTTCCATATTGATGTCGATTAAAGTATTTTTTATAATTAAAAATAAAATAATAACTTGAATTAAAATTAAAAAATACACTAATAACTTATATAAAAAAAACAGATTACTATTAATCAATTTCAATTATTTATAGATCAAAAAATAATACTCATCGAATAATTTTTACTTTTTATGCATAAATACGAAAAAGCGTACGTATTCAGCTATTGACAGCCGAATACAGATTATTGTATTCAGCTGTAATTTCTGTTTTAGTGCTTATGTAAACATAGATATATATATATATATGTATTTTAGTTACATATTTGCATTTTCTGCAACTTGCCCCGTTTATTACTTAATTATATAGATTATATTATATAGATATATATATTAATTAATTCTTTTATTAATCTTATATTTTTAATCATTTTTATTTATAAATTAAATATTTTCGAAGGAGATTTAGAAGGGTTATAGAGGTACCATTTAGGCGGTCGACCTAAATTATTACTTTTTGCAGCATATTACAAAATGATTTATAACAACTTAATTTGTTATTGGTGAAAAATTAAAATATATAATATATGTATATATAATATATATAATATATATATATATAATATATAAAATATAATATATATATATATATATATATATGTATATATATATATAATATATAAAATATAATATATATATATATATATATGTATATATATATAAAATAATAAATGTTTGAATCAACAACAATTTCCAATGCTCATTTGCGTACAAATCAGTATCACATAGAAAATAGAAAAAATAGCGTAATTTAAGTGATACACGCACACACACATTTGGCAATTCTACATAAACAATAAATAAAATAACGAGTAAAAGTTACGTGCAGAGGCGTATAAAAATAGATTATTAGCCATCCGCATACAAAAAAGTTATTTATGTATAGAAATTGACTTAAAAAAGACGGACAAGAAAGGAATTGTGTTAGATATAAATCATACTTCATCTTTTTCTAAACTAAAAGGGCGCGTTCCACTTAATGTTCAGTTTAATCTTATTTCATTGTTTTAAATATTAATCAAGGATGAAATGATGCTCGCGAGCATTGCGAACGTTAAGTGAAACGCACTCAAAAGGTTTGTTCGTATGCTCCAACATGCTCCTACCATAGCTTCTATTCACAAGCGCATTCGAATGAGTATAGGAGCTATGGTAGAGCATATTGGAGTGACGCAACAATGAAAATTAGAAAAAGATAAAGAATAAGATAAATCGAAATTAACATTTATCTACATTGACAGAAGAGATTTAAGTTAATCTATATTGAGGGAAATAAACAATAGATGAAGATAATTTTAATGAAACGCTGCCAACATTCAGATAGCTGCAATTTCATCGCATTTGTGGTACGTCCAAGTAGAATAATTTAATGAATTTCGACTTCGGTCGCCTGTAGCTTTGGCTGCCTGCATGCTATGCACGCATTGTACACTCGCCTGGCACGCTTCTGGTTACACATACATACGTATACACATACAGATTTTCTTTTTAAAAAGATCTTTTTGAAAAGATCTTGGAATTAAAGAGATCCTAAAGCTGTCTGTATTATCAATTCAGTAAGACTTATACCATACGATTTACGTATCATTGACGTATCACTACACACTACTACAAAATCGCATGCACATATACATACGTATAAATTTTCTAACTAATCTTTTATTTTAGATATCTAGCCTAATTGTAAGAATACAATATTGTTTATTTCATATAATCCCCAAACCAAAATTGTTTTATACATACAAAGCATAAAATTTGCATAATAAAGCAAATATTGTTTGTAAATCGATCAATAACAACTGCAACTTTCAAATTTTTTTGACATAAAATTGATTGGTTGGTGGATTTGGACTATATTATTATTTATATTTTAATTATGTGGAGAAGAATTTTTAAATCTGTATAAAAGCAACTAGAAAAATATCTATTTGAAAAATAATCAGTAAAACAAACTTTAGGATCCTTCTTTTAATGATCAAATTGTATGAGAGAGAGAGAGAGAGAGAGAGAGAGAGAGAGAGAGAGAGGAGGGAGGGAGGAGGAGGAGGAGGAGAGAGAGAGAAG
>NW_012132200.1:0-2378 GCF_000143395.1 Atta cephalotes | reverse complement strand
ATATATATATATAGTTTCATTGTCGCGCAGTATTGCATGTATCATTACTGATGTAAAAAACATAATTATTAATTTAAGAGATTTGCAATTGCTGGAAACATTGTTATAATATATAGTTGTTATTAAAATGATACAGCATCATCGAATAAGTTTTGATTAAAAAAGTGAAATACATATAAAGCATTAGCAGCTATTGAATGGAAGATTTAGAAAATCGATTGAAGAGAGAAAACTACTATTCGCAAATATTCTTAAAAATGGATAATCCATTTATGATGTTGACATAGATATTAATGATTATTTTTGATTAATCGCAAAACTTACTATCGATATTCCTTACATTTTTTAATTTCTATGACTTAGTAATATTATTTTACTTTCGGACAATTTGAGAGACGAAGATTTTTTTTTTATAATAGTACATGAAGTGAAATTTTAACGACAAAGATTTTTTTATTTTTTACATTTTCAAATGTAAATAATATTGTTATCAAAACTTTCTACAGATGATAATTTTAATAACATACAAGTATCTTTAACAATGGTATCTCCTGATCGTATTTACGCAAAGGCAGTTTAATAATATTTGTATTGAAAATATGTTTATTAATGTAACTTCCGTTGTTGTCTTTTGATTTATTTTACGCTCACGCACCATAAACCTATGTGTCGCAATTATGAATATTAAATAATAATTATAATGTTAAATAATGTACTTTGCTGACTAATTAACTCCAAAATGAATCGCATATGGCGCGCATATCGCTGTAACTTAATCTTAAAACGTTTATTTATTTGAACGTCATTATAACTAGAACAACAACGACGATGATTATGCTGATGATTATAGCACTGTAAATGACGGTGATAAAAGTAGTAATTACAACTTTATTGTTGCTTTTACTGTTATTAATTTTAATGTTTTTATTATTATTTTATTATTGTTATATTAGTATTATCATTTTATTATTATTATTTATTCGAGGTTTGTCCATCAGGTCTATTCTATGATCCATTCGAATTCATAAGGGGGGCATGTGGGTAATACCCTGTGATAGAAAAATTCGCACTGTAGTTATCTCTTACATATCGCTGCTTAATGTTATTATTATTGTTATCATTATTGTTATTACATTATTTAACAAATTTGTATCTTACATTGCATACTATTTTTTCACGGAAAACTTAGTTTTTTTTTAATATAACTGATGAAATATTAGAGAAGTGCTTTTTTCAAATTGAGTATATTCATTCTCTCTCTGAAGTCAATTATAATACTTTTGTTACTTCAAATTATTTTTTGATTTAAAAAATATAACAAATTCTTCTATCGGCTTTCATATGTACATTTTCGATGTAAAATGTTTATAATTGTAAATATAAATGGAAAAATGTTAAAAGCTTTAAATATTATTTATTTAGTATAAATAATATCTATCGCGATTTGCTGATCAGTGGCTTGCAATTAATGTTATCCTGCCGCGAATATTTTTCAAAAAATTGAAATCTTTCTCATCTATGAGCAAATCTTGTTCGATTTATATCTTTCTTTTAATCTGGATCTAAGTAGATCTTTTAATGTGTAGATCTAGATAACGGCGGGTGCCTTCTACCAGTCTTTTTCCTTCTCCATTCTAAGTATTTTAATTATTAAAAAATCATATTGAACCCTGCATATATTACTCTATTTTTCTCTTTTCTTCTTTTTCTATCTTTCTTCTTTTTTCTTTCTCTCTTCTTTCCTACCTTATAATAAATTATCAAATGTAATTTGAGCTATGATTATACAAGTTTTCAGAATATCGCACTTCAAATAATTCTCGTATATATGGCACAATAAATGTAATGATTACTTTGGCTATTTTATTTCTTCCACGCAAGTATATAAAGTGCGAGGAATGTAATATAGTTATAAATATATTTTCATATGTGGGACATATTTGAAAAGTAGATTTAATAAAAAAAAAATAAAAGATAAAAAATTTAATAATTAATTTGTTTATAGAAAAACTAGGTTAATGAACCAAAGTAAATGATATAATTATACTGAATTCATATTTAATACTTTCTTAATTGAGTTTTTATACTTGAAATATTTTTTAATTGAAACTAGTGTTTCGATCTTTATCAAAGTCCTTATCCTTTTCAATCAATTATCAAAAATAAATTGAGTGAAATATTTTAAGATTTATCTTCAATTACATTTTGAGAATAAAATAAAATAGATAATTCATATTAATTTTTTTTTTGCTATTTGTCTATGTTAAATCTACCCATAAAATATGTCCTACATATTTGTATATATTTTTTTCTCATTTCTTTTCTCTTTTTCTTTTTATCTCTCTCTCTCTCTCTCTCTCTCTCTCTCTCTCTCTCTC
>NW_012132199.1:0-2380 GCF_000143395.1 Atta cephalotes | reverse complement strand
TACTTTAAAAGTTAGAAAGAGTCTTAAATTATTTTAAATATATTATTTTTTATATATATGTTTTGAGCATTTATTATTTTAAGAATAATAAGAATAAGTTTTTATTATTTAGATTTAATAGTAATTTTAGAGTGAATAGTTTTTGAGTTTAATGCTATAAATTTAAAATTTATTATATTAATTGATTGAATTTCTATATTATTTATTAGATTTATTATATTAATTTCTTCAATAATTATATTATATAGAGTAACTTATATGAATAGAAGTATATTAATCGGTTTAATTATTTATTGTTATTATTTATTTTATCTATAGTTTTAATTGTAATTAGTCCTAACGTTATTAGGATTTTAGTTGGTTGAGATGGGTTAGGGATAGTATCATATTGTTTAGTTATTTATTATATATCTATTATATATCATAATTATATATCTTATAATTCTGGGATAATTATGTTATGCAATCGAATTGGAGATGTAGGAATTTTAATAGCAATTAGAATAATGATGATAGTTGAGAAGTAAGATTTAGTAATATTTAAGGGTGGGTTGGAATTAATAATATTATTAATAAACTGTTAGCTGTCATTACTAAAAGGGCTCAAATTCCTTTTTCTGTGATTGCTTGTGATTGCTCTTAGTTATAGCTGCTCCAACACTTGTATCAGCTTTAGTATATTCTTCAACTTTAGTAACTGCGGGGGTGTATTTAATAATTCGTTTTAATAGTTTTTTAATAGAAACAAATGTAAGAGTTTTAAGTTTTATTTCTATTTTAACTATATTTATATCAGGAGTTATAGCTAATTTTGAGAATGACTTTAAAAAAATTATTGCATTGTCAACTTTAAGGCAGTTAGAATTAATAATAATAATTTTAAGGTTTGGGTTTAGGATAATAGCTTATTATCATTTATTGGTACATGCAATTTTTAAGTCTATACTATTTATGGCTGCGAGGGCTGTAATTCATTTAATAAAGAATACAAGATATTCGATTATTAGGAAATTTAAATGAAGTGATTCCTTATGTAATAATAAGATTATTGATTTCTAGGATAGCTTTAAGAGGGGTGCCTTTTATGGCTGGATTTTATAGAAAAGACTTGATTATAGAAATTATTTATGGGAGAAGAGGATTAAATATATTTTGTATTAATATAATCATATCATTATCGTTAATTGTATCTTATTCATTATGATTTTTTATTATTTATTTTTTAATAGAAGATTAAAATTTTATAGTTATATATGTATTAAGGAAGATAAATTAATTAATATATCAATAGTTATTATAATGTCATTGAGGATTATATTAGGATCTTTAGTAAATTGAATTTTTTATTTTGATTATTATGTAGTTTATTTATCTTCTTTAGAAAAATTAATTACTTTAGGAAGTTGTTTAGTCCGAATTTTAGTCATAGGAATAGTAATTATTATAAGAAAGTTTTTAAAGTTATATTATTATATATATTTTTTTAGATCTATATGATTTTTGACTATGACATAGATTAGTTTATAACCCGGTTAATATATATTGGGTAATAATCTCAGTATTAGATAAAAATTGAGTAGAATTTATAAAATTTTTATTATTAGATTTATAAAATAAAAATTTAATTATATTTATTATAAGTTACATATATTTATTTTTATTTTTGTTTATTTTAAAGTTATAATATTTTTAATTATTTAAAAATTTATTTAATTTAAATAGCTTATAATTAAAGTATAATATTGAAGATATTAAGAAGAAGAAAAATTTTTATTTAAAATTTTTAAATAAATTAAAAAATTAAATTATTTTTATAATAAAATATGTTTTTTTTAAACTATATTTAATATGTAATATGGATAAAATTTCCATAAAATAATGAATTAGAAGTCCATTTTTATTTACTTCAATTAGAAGTTAGATATTCAATGATATTATTAACTATAATATACCTCTTATTTGGTTATGATTGGGGAAGAGGGGATTGTAAAGGAGAGGATTGGAAGGAAAGGGAATATGGGAATGCATACAAATTAAGTGTGATTAATGATAGGATAAGTAATAGTATTTTTAAGGTTAATGGATTGAAGAAATAAAATTTATTTATTTATCAATTTGTAATAAGAGATTAAAGTAGAATAATAATAAAAAAAAATTCTTAGATTTATAAAGTTAAATCAACAGTTTAATTCGAAGTTAAAGTGTAAAATATTACTTTAAGAATTATTATGAAAGAGTAATATAGGGATTAATTATAAAAATGATTATTATGGGATAGGTTTTAGTTGTAAAGTGTGTCTGTAGAATATTGAGGAGGAAGGGAGTAAGATTTTAGGGGATTGATTATAAATAAGAATAACTATTATTTTAAGATATAGAT
>NW_012132198.1:0-2378 GCF_000143395.1 Atta cephalotes | reverse complement strand
GAGAGAGAGAGAGAGAAATTCATGTTCCTTGTTTGTTTGATTTTGATATTATTTTGTTTTTTTGTTCGAATATTTGATTTTTTACTTTATAAATATAATTACAATAATATAACAATAAATATATACCATTTTAAGAATTTCATTGAATTTGATAGTGTACTCATTCTTTCTTTCTTTTTAAGTTAATCATTAAGTTATTTGTGGTTATATAACGAGATTAGAAATATTTTGTCATTAAAAACGTGAAATGTATTAAAACCTTGTGTTATAATACATTAATTAAAAGTGTCCTATTTCCTCCTATTGATACGTAAAATTTATGTATCAATAGCAATACTGTATGTCACTGAATATCGATAGCATTCTAAAATTAATGCATTATTGTTATAATAAATTCTAACAATGTAATTATGTTGCTAATATTGATCAGATATCGCTTTCTGATTTGAAATATAAGTTTCTGAATTATGTTATATAGGTATCTTATAAGTATTACTAACTACTCTGATCACGTTTTCACAATCGCACGACGTTGACGTGATAATTTTCAATAAAGCGCTCGTATTATTAGCGGACACGAAGCTTCACACGAGTTTGCCTTACAAACTGATTGCTCCCGCGAGATAGAAGAAAATCGTTCCTCGTGCCACGCCCATTATCAGTTTCTTTCGATCGGGTGAGCGCGGAAACGCGAATCTCGCTTTCCCATCGCGGCTCGCGTGAATTGCAAAAAGGATGGTAGGGATTTAGGTTAATCGGCTGCGGGTCCTCGACTGCAACAGCCCTCGAGGGCTTTGAAACGCAGCCAAGAGCACGAAATCGTTCATTCGCTCGCTTGCAATCGCGCGGACGTTACGTATGTCCACGTGGTCGCGGAAATTTCTCTATCCGATTAACGTGACAACCGCTTAAGGCTTTTCAAAGGTTGCACGAATTTACTCGCACTGCCAAGCACGACGCGAATCTCCTCGGTTCGTTTCGTCGCGCTGCGCTACTGGGAATTTCGTTGAATTATACGAATCCATAAATATTACTTCTGCGATATCCCAAAATGCAAACTTCGGTAACGGAGATATTCGGAAAAAAATCAACCGAAGCGAAGAAGAAATCATCTAGAAAAAAATTCCATTCGGACGTTATGGAAAGATAGCTTAACAGCTCGAAATTTTATTATGATTTGTTTCCGCAAAAAGCAATTATTACGGCACGTTTTATTCTATTTCTAAGATTCATGTTGGACGATCTATACGTGTCAGAATTCAGAACGGAATTCTATTTATAGTTTTATTGCCAATAGCACGAAATCATTTAAAGAATCAGAATATGTACGTATATTAAATATGTATTATAAAAACTCGTTTGAATAAGTCACAATTCTCATTGTATATAAAATATATATTAAAAGACGTACATCAAAAGACATAGCATAAAAAATTAAATAGGATACATAGAATAGAAATCTGATATTATTTACAATATCTTACATTGTATATTTTGATTAATATGTCCGATGAAAATAAAAAATTCGTAATTGAATATAAATTTTATCCATTAAAAAATGTTCACATTTAAAAAAATATTGATACTTATTCGAAACATTGTTCAAAAATATTTATTCATAAATAATTATTTTACGAGTATTTATACTTTTATTCAAACAAAATATGAACTAAAAAAGAAAACTCCTAATAAGCAATCTTTTTTTCTTAATTAGTGATCTATAGATAGTGATCTATAAATATTCAGATACACTTTTGTAGGGTATCATTTATTTTGTTACTTTCATACTAATCTTTCTACCTTTTTACTTTTTGAATGTGGATATTATATAATCATATGTATATATACCTATAGTTACACATAATCGTATAGCGATTGGTTAAACGTATTAGGTAACTTATTAACCATTATAGAACGTTTTAGCTCAAAAATTAATTTATGGTATTTGCTAAATTATCTTTTGTTTTAATTAAGAATACTTTAAACAATATCGATAATCTGGCTAGCATAACATTCCATTTACTTATACGAAATACATACAAGATCACAAAAACATTCTACTATTGTAAGATCATCAAACTGTCTGTCTTCTGGTATAAGCGTATCTATAGAACGACGTGTTTTCTTACTATCTTGACTTACTTGTAAGCAAGTTTAATCGCTCAACTGCTAATATAGCCTGTAAAATATTCTGCTTTTGAGCTTGATTAAAGTTTGAGAAACATTACCGAGGAGAAAATAAAAGCTATTTTGCTTTTGTTAAGGAATGTATTAAATAATGTAGTTATGATCAAGTGGAGTAAATGCGAAATCGAAAATAATCGTGTGTGTGTGTGTGTGTGTGTGTGTGTGTGTGTGTGTGTGTGTGTGTGTGTAGT
>NW_012132197.1:0-2376 GCF_000143395.1 Atta cephalotes | reverse complement strand
TATATTTATTATATATATATATATATATATATATATATATATATGATAATTTTCAAAAATTTAAGTTTATGAAAAATATAATTGTTGATAGCTATTAGAATTTCATCGGATGTTCATTGCATTTAATTACATATGTAATTAAATTTTTATCTCTCCATAACGAACGACTTTTAATTTACATTCAAATGTAGTTATTATATAGTAAGATATCACAGTTATAAATTAATAATAGATTTCATTTTGGAGTATTATAATGAATATAATGTATTATATTTCTGCGTAAAATAAAGTGCATATTTTCATTTTATTGTCAAAATCTTCATTTGACTACGGAAATAATTAGACTTAATTATAGATATTTATAAATACGTAAAACTGCGTTACAGATTTAATTATAAGATTTGGCATGTGTATGTAATAGAGAATTTATATATATTAAAAAAATTGTTGATATATATATCGATATAATATCTAATGAGACTTTTGTTCATGTCTTTTATATCTATATAGCATTTTTATTAAGTAAATTTACATTATGTCGCAGAATCAATGCATATTAACCAATATATAGCATCATTAAGACAATACTTATTTATACATCTAATATGATGATGAAACTTGCTTATCTCGATTCATGCTACATACGAGTATACGAAGAAGAAATTTTCGGGCAACAGCGACATATATCAATAAAGAACAAATGCCTGTGCTTTCGCATTTGCAATCTTGATTTAATCGGTCATACCTAATAACCGTGTATGCTATTTATGTAGCAACCATAATCTCGCCACACATAATCTCACCGATCATATTAGATTTCCTATCTAATTTGCGAATATTGAATATTCGATCATTCCGGTACGGATATTACATTGCATGCATCGCCGCCGGCGCATTATTTCGAACTGTACAGATTTCCACTGATGCAAACAACTTTGAAATGCGTACACCCAAATTCTAAATCTATCGCAATAATCTACCTAAAGCCGTGGTCCCATATATAGATGTTTTATTAATTGAAAATATATTACGAAGATATACTCGTAATTAATTGTCATTTTAGCGATTATGAGAATCTGAATAATTATGTATTATAAAAATTTTATTCCATTTTTTAGTTTCTATCCTTTTCATTTCAAAAAGAGCTGCGATCCAATTCACGCTCACAACACTCTTGGGAATTGGGATCATTTCATCCTTGTTGTTTATCAAATGTTAAACAAGGATAAATAATTCTCACGGGCGCTGTGAGCTTAAATCGAACCACAGCACAAAAATATTAATTCGATAAATGCGCATCGTCATAGCAACCATGACTGCAAACGATCTCATGGTGAAACCAGATTCCACCATGAATGAGGTGGCGAAGCAGGCACATTATCGGATCTCTCGCAAGTATTAATGTTGTTCATGAAGAACGTTTGCCAATCTCTCTGAGTTTCGATTCGTTATTTTTTAATGGTTAACTCTAAAGATGAGTTTGATCCCTTTACCTAAAGTACAATGTAGTTTACCCATAGTGAGAAAGTATCCCATTGATGTTCTCGGCACGGCAAATGTATCTTACGGGCACAAGTTGCGCGAACGCAAAAGTTGCCGCATTGTAAAGGACCATGACTTGGATAGATCTATCTTCGAAGACACAGAAGAGGAAAAGAGGGAGTACAACCAGATACTTAAAACTCTGGAGTTCAAGAAAGAAACCGATCGGAAAATCAACAACAAGAATCTTCGTCAACGAGTCCAACAAGGTATTAATGCGGACATTGATGTAATTTTCTTTGTTACACTTACATTTTTTAAGAAAACTTAAGTAGAAGTAAAAGATAGATGAGGAGAAGATAAAATATTTCTTTAAAAAATCTATAAACATTCTAGTCACAGTATTATGAATAAATATTGTACAAATAATTTACAATTAATTATATGATAGATACTAAGATAGATAGATATAGAATAATATTGATACTTAGTAGAATTAATTTTACAAAATTGATTAAGATGCCATATAACAGAATCCTATTTTCGGTTGGAAGCTCTTGATGTTTAATAATATTCATATGCAAATTTGCAAACACATTCTTTCAATTCTATAAACTGCATGACAATTCGATTCATCGGATTCAAAATGCAATCATAAATTAAAGCTGAAAATAACATCACAGATTGTAAATTTGCATACAAATACAATTAAACGCTTTTATATTCCGCTTCAAATCAAAATAGGACTCTATTATTTCTCTCTTCTTTGATTTATTCTTATTATTCGTCTAATTTTTACTTATAATTAATTAACATGTATCTAATCATTCTGGCAGAATAAATTAATATTAGATATTTAAAGAATTACGAAATAAAATAAAATAAAATAGTCCT
>NW_012132196.1:0-2374 GCF_000143395.1 Atta cephalotes | reverse complement strand
CTTACAGTCATATTGTAACGTAAAAAAATAATATATATATATATATATATATATATATATATATGTATATGATATTCTAATGAATATTTAACAGGCGATTTGAATATTTCTGAGATTAGATATTCTGATATATCTAATGATTTATACGTAATCTTAAACTAACGATTTAGTATATGATGTATATGAGACATATTTTGCATATAGATTAAAAGAAGAGTTTTTAATATATTTTACAAATGTATCAAATATTGTTTTATCAAATAATATTCAAGTAAATTGATACCTATTTTATTTTGTAGCACAGTTTTTTTTTTACTTTATAAAACATAATATAGTTTGCATAGATGAAATGTGAATAAAATAAAATATATACACTGGATACTCATTTTTTTAAAACGAAATTTCTCGGTCAATCATCGAAAGAACTGAGCGATGGCATGTCCGTTCGATGCGTTACGCATTGCAGAAACGTAATGGCGGTAAACTGCGCTTGGCTCGTCCCAATTTGGAGTCGATTCGGGGATTCCTACCTGGGCGAGTGCCACAGGAGCAACGAGTGGTGGAAGACACGGCACGGGGATGTGGGCGGACAGCCCGGCGACAACAATGAGCATTGTGATTTGCGCGGGTGTGCCTCGCGCCCCATTGGTCGATTCTCACCACCTCCATGGACCCGTTTCCCGAGGCGAAAGCGAGCTCGGCGGCAAGAGGGTTGTGCTACCACCTCCAAGCCGAACAATACACAATGCGCGCGGCGAATCACCTGGATATCGCCGCTCATCGTCCGACTTTGGGTCTTTGCGACATTTGCATTATGATTTCAATCGTTTTCTTTGCATTGCATTTTTCGATGGTGAATACTTATTTCACCCTACAATTCTATTGATTATGAATGATATTATAAAACGCAAAATTATTACAAGTTTCGACCAAACAGAGAGAGAGTTAAGAAAATTAAATCGTTGATAACAAATAGCAAAATGTTAATCAATTATTATTTTTCTCAAAATTAAAAAATTAAATCCGATTATATTTTAGTGAAAATAATATTTTTAAATATTCTATTATCATATTATTCATTTCTTTTATTGCGAAAAGAGTAGTATGAAATAATCATAAGCGTGCAAATCGATAGTCGATTTGAATTAAGGAAGAAAGAATGTTTTACAATTTAACATGCAAAGAATCAACGGAATCAACAAACATGAATTTTTATTAATTTATTACGTAATATTTATTCTAACAAGCTATTACGTGTCTAATTTCTGCGAGCCTGACATTGCACTGGCGTGTCACATTTGCATTTTTTCTCTCTCATTAATTGATAAATAGAGAGTAAAAAAAGTATGTCGTGAATGAGATAGGCAAATAGTTCTGAAAGATATAATCAAAGTACGACGTGTATATCGCAATGACAGATGCTATTTGCCTCTAAACGAAAATATCGCTTCGAGATGAATATCGTTACTGCAATACTGACAGACCGATGCAATTTGGCGAACGTTTCACGCCACCCGCGCCGGTGAATCCGTATACGCCGCGCTTCGTTCCGGTATTGCACATCGCAGCGGCGATGCACCGCGTTCTTCCATGCCACGTGACGTGTTGCGCATTAATCGCGTTCTCCATCCGCTCTCATTGAGTAACGAAATCGGTGGCGGTTAGTAGGAGGACACAAATGTAGCTACGGTAAGCACGCGTAGCTGTTCATCTGCGTTGCTACTACTACGCCCAGCTATATGAGTTAGCAGCGCCTCAGGACGTCAGACTGGGGGAAAGGAGCGGGGCCAGGTATAGAATCTAACAACCGCGAACGTAGTAGGTACACAGACGAACGAATGCCGATCCGTCGACGGTGGCGGCGAGCGTTGGTACAGTACGGCGGGGCGACAAAGGCGACGAGGACGAGGACGTGGACGAGGACGTCAGCGAGGACAACGTCGGGAATCGGTGGCGGTGGTGGTTGTGGTGGAGGTACCAATGACGGATGGTGGTGGTAACGGCGGTAGTGGCGGGCAGAGTCCGTCTCGGCGTGGGTGTCGGAGAAAGGAGGCGGCGACTAGGCCCCAAAAGAGGCGTGGCGTGCGTGGCGGAGCTTGCCGCCACGTACAAACGGCGAGGCGCCTCTACGCGACGGCACGATGAAGAGCCGACGAGAGAACGCGAGGCAGAGACAGAGATCGAGAGGGGAATGAGAACAAGAGCAAAGAGAGGAAACAAGAGGTAGGAGCGAGAGGCCAAACCGCGGTCGTGTTTGGTGGGACAGAGGGAGACAGAGTGCACCGGTAACAAAAGCAAAGGAGAGAGGGAGCGCATCGGTGCGAGAGAGGGTGAGAAAGGGTACGAGCGGGACAGGGAACAGTAGCGGGGCGCG
>NW_012132195.1:0-2381 GCF_000143395.1 Atta cephalotes | reverse complement strand
AAGCAAAAACAAATTTATTCAAAGTACTTGCCCTCGCTAACTATACATTTTTTCCATCTTTCGGGCAATTTGTATATATCACGCCAAAAAAATTCCTCATCTTTCGAGGTAAACCACTCATCAAGCCATTTTCGGACGTCTTCGTAAGAATCGAAGTGCCGCTCAGCGCGTGGCCCATCGATGAAAACAGATGATAGTCAGAAGGTGCCAGGTCTGGTGAGTAAGCGGGATGGGGCACTTCTCAGTTGAGTGTCTCCAAGTAGTTTTGGACTATTGTTGACGTGTGTGATGATGTGTTGTCATAGAGGAAAATCAGCTTGTCATGTCTTTTCCGATAATGCGGCCTTTTTTCACGCAGAGCACAATTTGATCAGTTGTTGGTGGTAGCGGTGAGCATTAACAGTTTCACCAGGTTTTAACAGCTCGTAGTAGATGACACCTTCCTGATCCCATCAAACGCACAGCGTCTTCCATCCGAAGCGATTTGGTCTTGAGGAAGATGTTGATGGTTGAGCGGGATCAACTCAAGATTTCTTGCGTTTAGGATTCTGAAAATAGATTCACTTTTCATCGCCTGTCAATCAATCCGATGCAGGAACGACTTTCTTTTTTGTCTGGCAAGCAGAATTTGGCATGTGTTTTGGCGTTGCTCCATCTGCCTATCGTTCAGTTCATGCGGCACCCATTTTCCGATCTTTTGAACCTTCCCCATGGCATGTAGCCCCATGGAAATGGCTGCTTGAGAAACATCCAATTGCTCGGCAAGCATTTTTTGCGATTGGGTATCGTCCTCGTCCAAAAGAGCCTGCAATTGACAATCCTCAACCTTCTTGGGCCGATTTTTACGCTTCTTGTCACTCAGATCAAAATTGTCGTCATTGAACCGGCGAAACCAATCTCTGCACGTTGTTTCCGATAAAGCATTATCGCCATAGCTCCACAAACATTCGATGCGATTCGGCAGTCGATTTTTTCAAATTGAAACAGAAAAGCAAAGCTTTCTGCATATGCTTTTTTTTTTTAGCAAAAAACTAGACATGATTACGAAAGAAAAAATGTTGTATGAAATTGCTGATGATGTACACTGATTAATGTTGACAAATGTCAAACACATAAAAAAAAGTGTGTTGTGTACCCAGAGTAGCTTTGTACACTCACTAATTGCTATGAGCAAACAGCGGATTTAAGTTTATACCCTTATACTTAAAATCAGTATACTAAAAATATAATAAAAGTACACTTATTTCAAATTGAAATAAAAAAAGTAAGAAACAATATTTTGTTAACAGTTTAAAGCTTTAGTTAAGCTAACAAAGATTGTCACTTTTTATTTCGTTTTAACAATCTAAAAATCACTTGTGAAGTTTTAGTAAATTTATATTTACACAGAGAAGCTTAAATTTAAAATTGATTACAATTTCGTAAACATACAGAATTGATTGCATTTTTATCGTATGTTTAAATAATTTTGTTGATGTTCTTGACATCTTGACAATTGTCCATGAATTTTCTAAAGTGAAAAATGAGCTGCCGATGCAAAAAGTCGTTATATTTCTTTTGACATATTATCGAGCATTCTATGCGTACGTCGCATAAACGTGTTACTCGTGACTAATCGTTCGTCTTTACCGTTAATTCTGTGGTTCGCACGAAAAAGAAAGAAAGAATGGCAGTTCGAATGAATAGTTTTCCTTGGTATTCGCAATATTTTGCATAAACTGCGTTATCTATGTCAGTCCGATGACGTTGCCGTTGGCGTATGAGGCCAAACGAAATCAATCATTTTATCGGACAGTAAGATACCGCTACTATATGCTGTTTTGCGACAATTCATCAAGGTGTTGTTGCAAAAACTTTCTAAGAAAACGAAGGTCTTACCGAGACATCAAAGTAAGGAATTTCGACTTTCCAAACCTATTGTAATAATAGCGCTAAATCGTTGTTAGAATTTTCAATCAAAATTTATGCGATTATATGACTTGCAAATACTATAATAAAAGTTAGAAATAAGAAAGTTTCAATGATTTAAAACTGTATATATAATTAAAATTAATCTAAAAAATAGAGAGAGAGAGAGAGAGAGAGAGAGAGAGAGAAGCGACATTTATTTAGTGTCTGAGACAAGTCCCCTCAAGCGCTCTAACTTTCTTACATTTTATATCTTTGTGATAATTTACAATAATACAATCTGCAGTGTACAAAAGAATAAACATTATAAGTAAGTAAACAAAAAAATATAACATTATAAGGAGTATATAGACATTATATAGAAAGTGAATTATTCAAATAAGTAACAATTCAAAAAACAGAGAGAGAGAGAGAGAGAGAGAGAGAGAGAGAGAGAGAGAGAGAGAGAGAGAGAGAGAGAGAGAGAGAGAGAG
>NW_012132194.1:0-2373 GCF_000143395.1 Atta cephalotes | reverse complement strand
TAAATAATAATTAATAAAGTAAACGTAATAAATAAATTAAAGTTAAGTAAGTAAACGTAAATAACGTACGTACTACGTAACGTTAACTAACGTAACGTACGTACTAACGTAACGTAACGTAACGTAACGTACGTACGTACGTACGTACGTACGTACGGTACGTACGTACGTACGTACTACTACTACTACTCTCTCTCTCTCTCTCTCTCTCTCTCTCTCTCTCTCTCTCTCTTCTCTCTCTCTCTCTCTCTCTCTCTTCGGGGAGATGCGGGGTGCATTATGTCATGTCCACCGGCTATCAGAACGCTTGCACGCAGTATATAAAGTATAAAAGGGAGAACAGGGGGATCTTATAAGCCTGGCGAGTGTGACGTGCACCTGCTTTGAGCGCTAAACTAAAAATGACGTTCAGACGATAGCGCAGGGCAACCGGCTTTAAAGCGGAACTACTCGGCAAAGGCGAATCTTCCTACTCGAAACGAAGTCGACAACATGCGTATTTCTATCGCGCATCATGAATCGACGTCTTTATTTTTCAATCAACGCATCCGTCATACTTTTTTGATCTAGGTTCTTATTCTCAAAAAATATCGCGCACTCGGAAAATACTCGGAAAATCTATAATAAATGTAACATATATATATATATACATATACTACAGCATTTTCATATATTTTCATAAGCGATATTTTTCGGAAATGCAGCCGCTGACCATGTCTCGAGCGGCAGAATGCGTATTGGTCGATGAAATTACGGAATTTGCCTTCGAATCCACGTCCGAAATTAAAACTGGCGATTCATTCTCTGCGCGCCCGGTGGACAATTGTTCGGACAGAACGTAATTCGCGTTGGAAGAATTTTCATGTAACAAATGCGAATCGACAAGAGAATCTTTTCCACCTTCGTTCCATATATCCCTTTTCGCTTTCTCTTTCCCTCCACCTCCCCCTCCCTCTCTGTCTCTCTCTGTCTATCTCTTTCTCTCTTCGTTCTCCAGTCCCTTCGTTCGTTTCCATGCTTTCCCCTCCGTATATCATCCCTTTCTAGTTCGTCGCTTCCCACTCTCGACGTCTCCGTCTCTTCGGCCGTTTTGTACTGGAACGCATGCAGGATCGATATCTCAGAGTCCTATATAAAATGTCTATAAAAGCGAAGTGGAAATATGCGCAAGGGAGACGACCGTGACAAACGCGCGGAAATGGGGAAAAAATAAATTAATTAAGGGCGATGCCGCTGCGCGTATCGGCGCTAGACGTTAGACGTTAGACGTCAGGGCGAGACCCGAGACCTATATCCGGTGTAGAGAGAAAGTTACGGAACTTGGGAAAGGAAAGAACTCTGCCGTGAGCTTGCCGTGAGCTTGCCGTGAGCTTGCCATGGCAAAACCATCGTCGTTTTACGCTAAGTGTATATCCCATGCGAAAACGAGTCAACTTTGTCATCGTAACCGATCGCTCAATATTATGGCAAAACTCGTTTCTTATTGAATAACAAGGCGTCAAGTCCAACGTCAAGTTGAAATATCAAATCTAAAATTAGAATTCCGATTCCAATCGAATTCGAAAGAATTTCCAATCAACGTTGTGTTAATTTCGTAAAATTTTTTTTATAAAACTACACGGAAAGAATAATTTTGCTCAAGTATCTAGAAAATTTAGCTAAAGTACAGATCTGAAAATAATTTTGTTAGACTATCAAAATAATTAAATGTAGGAATCTCAAGCATGATGAGGAAACACGCTGCGAAAACTTTTGACATTCTTGCAACCAGTTTAAGCGTCCTAATTATTTAGATGGTTGAACAAAATTATTTTCAGATCTGTATCTAGCTAAACTTTTAGATACTTTAGCAAAACCATTCTTTCCGTGTATAATCTGAAATGTCCGAAAGTTTATCTGTGATTTATAGAGACATTAAATTAAATTTAATTAAAAATTACTATCGTTACACACACAACGCATTATTAATCATTCGTGTTATATTAATTAAGATACGAAACGCAAATGTATTATGTGACAACATTCATTTCTCAATCTCCGACTGTATATAAGATTCGTAATCATCATCTCCAGTATAGACCTTTAGTTAACGCGATTCGCCACTCGAGTCTCTAAAAATTGTTGTCGAGAGTTTATAACGCGTTTTACTATTCTAAAAATTACTGTCCGGCGAACATGTGCCCTTCATTATGTACCTCGATATACCCTTCCCTCGCTCCAACTTTCTCTAAAACTGTCTTGCCAGTCGACGTCTGCGTCTCGTCTAACTGCACAAAGAAAGAAAGACAGAGAGAGAGAGAGAGAGAGAGAGAGAGAGAGAGAAGAGAGAGAGAGGAGGGAGGGAGGAGGAGGAAGGAAGAAGAGACGACGACG
>NW_012132193.1:0-2378 GCF_000143395.1 Atta cephalotes | reverse complement strand
TGTGTTCTCTCTCTCTCTCTCTCTCTCTCTCTCTCTCTCTCTCTCTCTCTCTCTCTCTCTCTCTCTCTGTGTGTGTGTGTGTGTGTGTGTGTGTGTGTGTGTGTGTGTGTGTGTGTGTGTGTGTGAGAGCGCACGCGCGATCGATCCAGTTTTATCGCTCGAACAATTAAATTGCAGCGTCACTATTTACAAAGAGGCCATTTTCGTTCGTCGTAAATCGAGTGACCATGCACTAACGTCGCTTTTCCCGAGGGACGTGAAAAGCGAAATCCAGTATGTCAATTTTTACGCTAGACGTTTAAGCTCTAAGCTTCATAAATATACAGGGAGCAGCTAATTTTTAATATCTTTCTATAGTAAAAATAAAATCTTGCAACAATTTTCACAACTCAAACGTGTCTGTTTTCGCGATCGGATCAGTATTCACGCATCCGATCTATATCGCTAATAAGTCAATAACTAGGTGTGCAGTCAATAATTTTCTTATAAGGTAAAGAACTAGTTCAACTACTTCTGATTCCCCTGTATATTTTATTAAGATTGTCTATTGATTATATTTTCGGGGTAACTCTGTTATTCTGTGTCACATTGCACGAGATGCAGTTATTCCATCGCCAATGCGGAGTAACCGCATGCGTGACAACGGTAACCATTTGTAAGTCGCGTTTGTTTAACGTGATACTACGAGTTTATCGTTAAAACGGAAAAATTCAATTTAGATTCCCGCCGCAAACCTGTCCGACGCGACACTTCGTACGAGGATCTCGCTTTATTCTCGCTCCTTCCCCGAGCATCCCGTCAGCGTCGTCGAGAAGAGTCGTGACGACCGGCACGGAAAGTGTTTTCCGTCTTTGTCGTCGCGCCGGGACGGCACATAAATCCCGCATGGGATAAGAATTCCGGAACAGGCGTGACTCTCCGGATCGGATTTCATGCCCTCGCGCGCCACCGGCCGCAGATCGTTAACGTTCGAACGCCCTCGTTAATGGAATTAGATCCAATCTACGTGGACGGGGTGCAGAGATAGGCGAGGGCAAGAGAGGAAGAGGATGGGAAAATCCGCGTGCGCTTATACTCGGTGTCACTGCGTAATGATAGCTGACTCTATGATGGATTGGCTCGTTCGGTCGTGGTTTCATCACACGCGCGAAACCCGCTGACTCTGGTGCACGCGATCTGCGCGTTCTGCAATATGAACCTCTTTGAATTGCAGTGAGTTGAAAGCTTTTTTTTAATATTCATTAGCCGTTAAGATGCATACTGACGCGGATTTAATGAAAGAAAAACAAGATTATCAATTGTATGAACAAATTAATTCAGAGAACATGTGTATTTCAACAGAGATGGAAATGTTACTTTATAAAAATAACACATTCCTGTTATCCTGTTATTTTATTTACAAATTAATGATTCGTTAGTTTTTTTTATTACTTTTTTGGAATACTAAAGTAAGATATTAAATTTAAAAATACATTGTTTAATCAATATTAATTGTAACGATCAGTATTAAAACTTAAAATTCTAAGGTAGTCTGTAGATATATAGTAGATAGTAATTTTTTTTTTATATAAACTTGTGTATAATAAATCTATAATTTTTTATATTAATATCTTAGTTTGATATATATATATATATATATATATGTTTATTTTCGGAAAATTAATGTAACTTACACATATAGATTTTATTTAAAATTTTCATTAAACATTAGTGTCATTATTACAATAAATATGCTTTTCAATATATTTACTTTATTATACCAATACTAAAAGTTTATATACAGTTTTTATGTTACATATCGTATATCCTATAGATTTTCAGTATTAGCAATGACTATCGGAATGCGGCTTAAGAAATAAAAATACAAAATATTTTTCAATATTTCTATAATAAAATATTTTTAATAAGTTAAAAATAATGCTATTTAGTGTATAATTATAAAGATGTATAATAATAATAAGAGAGTTAAAATAACGATAAAAATAATGGCTAAATTCCTTATCATTATTGTAAAAATGTAACACGACGTTATTATTACTATTTCATACAAAAAAGTAATGATTGTTAAAAATAATAATTGAAAGAAAGTAACGAAAATAATAACGGCGTTACAAATAAATCATTATTTCCCAACACTGTATTTCAGTTTATTTCAAATTAAAAAACATTTTGTATTTGTGTTAAAACAGATCCTTGTTAAAACTTTGTGTTGAATTTTTAACTTGTTCAAGTATTAATTCAACATAATGTGATTGTGTGATAATGTGATTAGTTGAATTTAACATTTTGTGTTAAATTTAATGTTCAACATAATTTTTATATTCATCTTCTCTTATATATATATATATATATATATATATATATATATATATATACTA
>NW_012132192.1:0-2385 GCF_000143395.1 Atta cephalotes | reverse complement strand
GAGAGAGAGAGAGAAGGCGAGAGTGTGAAAAAAGGATGAGACCAAGAAATAGAAAAACAAAAAAGCGAGAGAAAAATTTTATATATTTATTTTGCTTATCTGTTAATATAGGCCAAATATACTTTTTTTACTTTTATATTAATATAATTTTAATTTTAATTTAATATAATTTTAACATAATTATTAACATAATTTTAATTAACTAAACAGTCATGTTTTTATTAGTATTAATAAAATGCAATAGTTAGTTTGTGAAAAATAAGAGAATGTCGTTTTAGGACCCATGTAAGTATCGGCGACTTTCCTCTAGCGAAGTCTGTAATTTAATCAGAAACCGAAATTTATGAGATAATGAATTTGAAAGATCCGGACAGATTCGAATATATTCTGCAGATTCGGATCCGCTACGCAAGATGTTCACAAATTATTATAAAAATAGTAATACCAGTAACTTTTTTAAAACTATTATTTAACATTGAAAATGATCCAATAGGAATCGAAATGTCTGTTACAAAATTCAGATTGTTGACATAAATATTTTTACTCACATAATAACCTGAGTGGTTCATAGCGCTATATTATATTATATTTATTAAAATATAACCAATGCTTCTTATAACTCATCATATTATGCATGCTATTAAAAAAATTGTTCACATCTATTGCATTTATTTATTTAAAACTTTCGAAAATTTTTCGGAAAGTTTTCCAAAAGTTATTTTGTCTTTGTCAAATATGATCGTAAGCAAACTTAAGCTTTAGTCGTATCGTTAATCATGCATGGACTGCGAGCATTAATATAGAAAGGTGGTCATTTTTCAGTTTGTGAAAATGTGTGAAAATGTGTTGAAAATTTCCGAGGGACAAAATCGATTAGTGAGTGTATATATGTAAAGTACTACATGTAAAGCATTTTGTCCATTAAATTGCTTTTCACAATGTCTTCATTCAAATAATATTACATTAAAATTAGCAATATAAGTGAACATTACGTACATATACAATAACCTTTAAAAAAGGAAAAACATATACCGAGTGCACAAAAAAAATATCAAATATTATATTTCTTTTAATAAAATGCGGATACGAAATAAATGCAATTAAATTAAAGTATAACACAAAACGTATAAGATAGAAAGTGTCTAAAATGATCAACTGGATTATAATGAAGAAAAAACTTGATGTGCCCGGTTATATATTATATTCTGCAGATATGCAGAATATATAAAAACAGTAATTCAACTCAACAAAGAAGAGATAATTGCTAATCTTTTAAATTCGTTATCTATAACATTTATATCTAAATACTTAGAAATATTAAAGATAATGAATTTACAAGATCAGTAAGCAATTAATCTCTTCTTTGTTATTGTTTTCATATATTGTGAGTATCTGCAAAATATTATATGTAATAACCTTTTTATTAATTCGTATTGCAAATAATTTCCGTACTCTATAAAACATATTAGTCCTAGAATTGCGTTTTAATATAATTCGGGCACGTCACGTTTTTTCTTCACTATAATTCAATTGACTATTTTAATCACTTTCAAATTCTCATGTGTCTTACGTTATGAAATAATTTGCTAATTGCATTTATGTCATATCCATTTTTTTATTAAAAGGAATGTAATATTCGATACTCTTTTTATACATTTGGCATATACCTATTTTTTAAAAAAGATTTATTTTAAGTATATTTATTAGACATTTTCGACTTGTTTTCACGTGTTAAAATCACTGCATTTGCATTGGCTATATGTAGAAACACCATGCATATGCATATATATACAGGGTATCCGGTAAGTTTTGACAAAGTGCTCGTGTGTAGATAGAACGAATTAAGTCGAAAAATCCTGTACCATTTTACAATTTTTGCAATAATTAACAAGATATTAATTAGTAAAAATCGTTGAATATTGGTATTCAATAATTTTTTACTCAAATACTATCAACTTTAGAGAAAAACAGCGAAATACAAAATTGTTTACTTTTTTCTCATAAAGCTCAGAGAATTTTTCTGAATTTTTTCAGAATTTTATAATACCGTATTTTCTTATGTTGGAAAAAATAATTCCCAATAAGAAAATGCAGTATTAAAAAGTTGATAAAAAATTCTGAAAGAATTTTTAGAGTTCTATGAGAAGAAAGTAAACAATTTTTGTATCTTGCAATTTTTCTGTAAAGTTAATAGTATTTGAGGAAAAAATTATTGAAAACCAATATTCGGCGATTTTTAGTAATTAATATCTTGTTAACTATTATGAAAATTGTAAAATAATAGAGAACTTTTCAATTCAGTTTAATCCGCTTTATCCCTATGCGAGAGTTTTATCATTACTTATCAAATACTCTGTATATATACACACATGTATATATATATAC
>NW_012132191.1:0-2384 GCF_000143395.1 Atta cephalotes | reverse complement strand
TATATTATTATTAAATAATTGAAAATTATACATATATATTAATAATAATAATACTATATTATTATTATTATTACTATTAATATTAATAATATTATAAATTAATATTAATAATAATAATAAAAATATTTTCAATTATTAATTTAAAATTATTCTAAAAAGAAAGTTTTAATTCATTATTTAAGTTGAAGGAAATTCATCAATTCCATTCGTATAGTATAGTTAATAGTAGGAGATGAAGCGGTATGTTGTTTATAAGCATCCTGAGATGAAGCGGTATGTTGTTTATAAGCATCCAACGATTCATTATTACAGGCAATGCACAGCAAGAGAGGAACAGTGGGTGTCGCCAACGAAATCAAGCCGAAATGTGCAACTAAATCCCAGTTCTGTCTGAATAATTGTGGTTTCGTTGTTGCAGTGTGACGTCACAGTGCGTTCGGGAGGGCTCGGTTGTATCCGGACTATCTTCAACATTTCAAATAATGCAACTTTATTATTTATTATTTTCTTGCATAATTTGCATTAAAAAAAATTATTAAAAAAGTGCAGTTAAAGATATATATATATACATATATATATATATATATATAAATTATAAAATGCAATATTTTTCAAAAATTATGCAAATTCCCTATTGGTCATTGAAATTCGTACCAAAATGAATTGTTTCATCTTCAATTTTAATTATCTTCTTTTGATTAGATACTTTATGCAAACTTATCGCATACAGCGTAGTTACAATTCGTCAGATGCAGATATTTTCTATTACATCAAGTCAAATCAAATGCAAAAAAATAACAAAAAAGAATAAATGTGTTTAAATAAATACGAATATAAAGATGCAGTGTGAGTGGATCTACTGAAAAGTTCACCAAACGATCAAATTAAATAATAGTGATAACCGCGTTAATATTAGGCAATAATCAAAACTGATAGCGCTTCATGGCAATTCATGCGACATAGAATATCACGCGAAAGACTAAAATATGTCTACTATAAACTTGGAAATATTTCATGTAAACAGCAGGATAGAGAATTCGCTGTCAAAAAAATTAAAGTCCATTTGCAGTTTTTTCACGAGTTCTCATAAGCATGTGTATGTACATAACTGAGTTTAATACTTAGTATAATATGCGTAGCCGAATTTCATGCAACACTCAGCTGTCCATACGCCGCTCGCTCAAATTCTTAATTTTTTTAAGCTATATATTACCTTTCCGATCATTTTGAAAATTAAATATGTTATGCTAGAACGTCGAAGGTCGTTTAATAAAAAAATGATAGTAATATTTTTAGTATCACATCTTATTTTTTAAAAATATTAAAATCTTTAAAAACTTGTTTCAAAAAAGTTTTATTCAAAAATAAATTTCATAATAAATAAATTTCATTTTTTTTTAAACATCGCACCATTGAACTTCGTTATATATTAGGTGTACAACTTTGCTTCCGCCGTTTTCCTATAGATGGCTTTAGCGGTAAGTGGTGGTCGAAATAAATAGATCATAGACATCATACAATAAACTTGGGCATCTGTCAACATAACCCCATAGAAACATTAGTCGATTTGTGTCTGCATCATAAATTATTATTCTCGATTGAAAATGTCAGTTTACGAGCCAAATTCTCGTCATTTGCGGGAGGTTTTAATTTTTTGCTTCAATATGAAGAAATCTGCGGCTGAGGCTCATCGAATGCTCTCAAATACTTATGGTGAGGCCGCTATTAGTGAAAGAACGTGTCGTGAGTGGTTTCAATGCTTCAAGAACGGTGATTTTGACGTCCAAGGTCATGCTCTGTATTTGGTGGGACCAGCTCGGCGTAGTGTATTATGAACTATTAAAACCGACTGAAATCACAAGCGATCGGTATTCGGAACGCAATTGATGCCGAGCATTGAAAGACAAACGGCCGCAATACAACGAGAGACACGATAAAGTGATTTTGCAGCATGACAATGCTCGACTCCATGTTGCGAAAGTGATCAAGACATACTTGAAAACGTTGAAATGGGAAGTCCTATCCCATCCGCCGTATTCTCCAGACGTTGCTTCCTCTGATTATCACTTGTTTCGATCAATGGCACACGGCCTGGCTGATCAGCACTTCCGGTCTTATGAAGAAATAAAAAATTGGATCGATTCGTGGATGTCTCAAAAGATGACCAGTTTTTTCGACGCGGGATTCGTACGCTACCCGAAAGATGGGAGAAAGTAGTGATGGACCATAGCCAGTGATGGACAATACTTTGAATCATAAAAAATAAAAAAAATGTATAACCAGTTTTTTACAATAAAGCCTCGAATTTCGAAAAAAAAACGGCGGAAGCAAAGTTGTACACCTAATATATATATATATATATATATACATATATATACACTTCG
>NW_012132190.1:0-2380 GCF_000143395.1 Atta cephalotes | reverse complement strand
ACAGGGTGAGGCAGTAACTCTGTTCATTTAGAATTTCGCTAATTTTAGAGATATAAAATGATATATTTATTGAAATTGTACAGTATCAAGAAGGATACAATGTGTATATACTGGTAATAATTTTTTCTGGATGGAGGCGCTTCAAAGATTTAAGATCTTCACTTTTTTAATTGGAATTGTATGATTTTTTTTACACAATATGATTCCTTTAATTATTTTGCGTATAAAGTTATAAAAATAGTGGTATCAAAAAGTCAATAATTTATGATATTTATGTGATATTTTCTACTTTATTCTGACATACACATATATTGACATGAAATATTAAATAACTTGTAAATTATTAATATCTTTTAAATTATTTGTAAATTATTAATTTGTAAAAATTATTAATTTCTTAATACTTTTATGAATAGAATAACGAGAATCAATTGATGGAAAGAAAACACATAGTTGCTTATTTAAAAAATTATCTTTTTTGCATACATATTTTTTTTAAAGCAACTATATGTTTTCTATCCACCAATTGATTCATATCAATATTTTGTTCATAAAAGGTACGATTGTAAAAAAATTTAATAGTTTTAATAAATATTTTATGTCAATATATACATCAATGTATATGTCAATATATATAGAATGAAGTATAAAACGTCTTGTTAACTATTGATTTCTTGTACTTACTTGTTTCTTGTACTGTATTGGTTTCTTGTAATACTTTTATATGTAGAATAATTAAAGAAATCACGTTGTGTAAAAAAATCATTCATTTAAATGGAATCACAATTCCATTTAAAAAAGTGGAGGTCTTGAAATCATCGAAGTGCCTCCATCCATAGACAAACTGTTAGCAGTATATTATATCTACTTGATGCTATACAACTTCTCAATAAATATATTATTACACATCTTTAAAAATAGCGGAAATATTTTAAATGGACTAAGTTACTATCCCACTCTGTACACATATATATATACATATACACATATATGTATATACATTTATTACATACTTTTATACTTTTATTGAAAAGAGAACATATCTCGCAGATAAAATTAAGAAATAAATAACTCATAATGGTTACAACACTGTGAATTTAACATATTGTATACTTTGATATGTATTTTTGAGATACTTGTATATATCAACACTAATTACAAGACTTTTATTAATTATTTTTAATTCTATGATGCCAAAATGCATTGAGCATATTTTGCAGATTATTTATTAGCATAATAGTAGAATATAGGTAGTAGAATATGATAGTAGAATTGACAGTATGATAGTATGATAGCAGAATATTGGTAGTATGAAATAACTTTCAAAAACTCGTTTTTGTTATATAAAATAAAAAATAACTTTTAAAACTAGCTTATCTTTATCTATGGCGTTAGAATGTGTGTACAAGTATCCTAAAAGAATAATACAATTGTTATATGATATCCCAATTTTGTACATAATCATTTCATAAAATTTAGGTAGATGTCCGAATTTTGACAGCTAATAAAATTATGCATAAGAGAGTTAAAATTCTATATAAAATTTTGTTGTAATTATTTAACTGTTTATGTAAATTCTCATCGAGATTATAATTGGACAATTTGTGAAGAATTCCTACTGTCTCATTTATCTGAAATTATATTAACATTAAACAAAATTTTATAGTAAAACTGAAAACTTTGTATTCAACGAATAAGATATTGTCATTTCAAATAAAACTTTGACATGTGTAATTTTGTTTGTGCTTATTATTCTAATTATAAATAATTATTAATGCTTTTGATTTAAGTAACTGTAATTATATCTTATAATAAACAGTTTACAGTAGTTTAGTGTGAGAAATAAAATGCTATTCAAAACGAACTTAAAATATCTATATAATTGCTGCACAATATAATGAAATGTCCATATTTCCTGGTGATCTCCAAGTAAATAATACATTGATTGACAGATCGGTAAAGCTACAGAAAAATTCCATATCATTTGTATTAACATTTGTATTTTGAATATTATGTTTAGTTTGCGCGATATAAGGCACAGATGGACGTGCCTATAAATAAATTATAATTGTTATAATTAATCAAATCGAGAGACATACAAAAAGTACTAAGCAAAATATATTTTTAACGTAGAATTTAATATAAACTTATAAACTATAATAATATATAACTTGCAGTTCACAGTATGTAATTTCGCGTAATTGAAATTATCCTAATTATCCCTGTATATATATGTATGTACAAATATAGATTGTCTCATTTTAATTGTTGCATCAAATTATCTCAAAACAATACGGAAAAGTATATTTCAGATAAAAGAAACGATTTCGAGATGGACATCCTTTTTTAAATATATTTTGAACATATTATTTATTACATT
>NW_012132189.1:0-2380 GCF_000143395.1 Atta cephalotes | reverse complement strand
AAAATTATTATCGACGAATGAGTAAGTGGCTCGCAGGTTGCCCCCCGGGTTGCCAGCGGGGAAAGGGGAACACGGAGGGGAAAGGGGGTGACCGTCGAGAGGGGGAGGAGGGGTAGTTGCGATGGATAACGTGGCTGGAAAAGCGCAGCGGCCCGAAGAAAGAAAGGGAAGGGACGCACGAGGGATAGACGGGGGAGAGCGGACCAGGCTATTTTTAATATTTAAAATTTAATTTACAAAATGCCACTGCCCGCCCTCGCCTGCCTCTCTCGCATCCCCTTTCATCCCCCTACTGTCCGAACTCGTACACACCTGTATGCGCGTGTTCGGCCACGTTACACACCTGCACTGACGTTGCGTCGATTATCGATAGGTAGATACCCTATCGCATGCCTTTCTTCTCGCCGTCTCGATCTCACCTTTCTCTCGGTTGTTGCACTTTACGATTGTTGCACCAGACATAAATCTTCTTTCCATTGAATTTTATCCTATCGATATTGTAAACAATTCGCTGCCGAATTTCTCAATCATCTTCAGTTGGTTTTCAAGAGTTACCAGTTTCGATCAGTTTAGCAATCGAGTCAGTCGATATTGTCGACAGTTGTCGACGTTAGTCATAAAAATGCAAGTTATCATTTACTACAATTTTCTAATATTCGATATATTTTTGTGAAACTCTACATAATTATTTCATTTCAAATGAAAATTCTATTAGATCATAGTTTTCTAATTCAACGAAGATTTTATCATGCATTCACATTCTTTCTTAGTTTTCCTTGCTTTCGATCGTTAATCGTTAATGAAGACTAAATTTGCCGATATTTTTACTGAAAGAAAAATTAATTTTAATTTAAAATCGAAAAAAATCTATTTTATAAAAAACTTCCAAGTTATAAAAATTGAATATTGTTGAATTTTTATACTTTTAAACTTTGTAATCTGTGATTTTTTTATGTTCTAAAAATTATATAAAGCTTCGGATAAATAGCATTATTTTTTAAATTATATTTTTTCGTTTGAAATTAATTTAAAATAAGTAAAGTGTCAAATATGATCAAGGCTTGAAATGAATTATTTTACATGTATATTATCTGATGTAAAGATACAGATATAGAAATTTTTATTAATAAATTATTATTATTATTTAAATTAAAAATCTATTTACGTGTTTCATTGAACATATTTTATTCGCATTAGCTATATATTCATACATATACACTGTGAAATATTAAAGGATCAAATTTAAAGCAGTGCCTTAAATTACATTAAATAACATTTTGTTATTTTTAACTTGTATGTGTCAAAATGCATTATTTTATTACAGAACATATAGTTTTAGAAAACACTAAAAAAAACTGTCAAATCAATCCATTTATTGAATTGATTACATTTCAAAGTAAAATTTAATGTGCATTTAATAAATAATAAACTAAATTTGAGTCAAATTAATACATTTCTTGAGTTAAATTATTTAATTTAACTTCCGTTATTTTAGTTAAATTAATGACATACGAGTAGGATCAATAGCGACCTATACAAATGATTAAAAATAATTCAAATTGGGTATAAATTGACATTATGAATTTAATAGTGTATGTATAAAAGCACAATAGAATTTTATAATGGTTCGGGACCTTCGATAAATGTTTCTTTAATGCGTTGCAAATGATTTTAAATTCTTTCGATCGTTGATCGCACGCGTGTCTGTGCGTGTAATTACACGGATTAAGGCGACTCTCTTATTACCGGACTAGGTAATGATTTGGAGTTTTACGACGTAAAGCGTGTGTACACATAACAGCAAGGGAGCAACAGCGGTGTGGC
This sequence comes from Atta cephalotes, assembly GCF_000143395.1. Classification (NCBI taxonomy): domain Eukaryota; kingdom Metazoa; phylum Arthropoda; class Insecta; order Hymenoptera; family Formicidae; genus Atta; species Atta cephalotes. The sequence goes on along the minus strand of NW_012132189.1, from coordinate 556 downwards.
TTGCGCCGTTGGTCTCATCAAACCGTAAAGAAACCCCGGAATACGCAATCATTCGCGCATAACATTCACGCCGTCTTCGTCGTTGTCGTTATCATCGTCTTCGTCACCCTCATTCTCGTTGTCGTTACTGCTGTTCCGCGTTATGACAATTTCACTTTTATCGATCGTTCCGAGCGGACGTCGTTGTATCTCCCTTTTCATCCCCTTTCCTTTCGTCCGTTTCTCTCTCTTTTTCTTTCTCTCTTCCTCACCCTCGGCTAGTCTTGTTTCTCTCTCTCACTCGCTCGTTCACTCTCACGCGGAGTGCTCGCTCGCTCGCTTTCTGTTTACAGTGCTCGTCGTGTAAGGGAGATACCGGGGTGCGCCTCGTCGAAACTTAAGCGGTCGTGTACCTTAGGTATACGCGGCCTCGCGTGTACCTACATAATACGACGTAAGTTACGACGCGCCATGTAACTTTGGCACTTTGGACAATGGCTGCTTCTCTCTCTCTCTCTCTCTCTCTCTCTCTCTCTCCTCCACCACCTACCTCNTCGTCCTTCTCGTTCCTCCTTCT
>NW_012132188.1:0-2382 GCF_000143395.1 Atta cephalotes | reverse complement strand
AACACGTTATGAGACGTTGCATACATTAGTATAGTCCTAATTGATTGTCTTAAAGCGAAAATTAGAAATACTCGTCATTACTTGTACAGAAAAGTATTTTTCTTTCAATAAGAATTCAATTTAAATACTAGCTAGTTTAATACTGAAAGGTAATGATTCATTACTTATTTTAAATATTAAAAGTAAACGAGTGTTTTTATTACCAAAAGTAAATAATTAATTCACTCTTTCAATATTAAATTTTTGTAAAGATTAAATAAGTGGGAATGTTTTTCTTTTTAATATTAATTCTTAACTCATTATTGCGAGATTACAATATAATTATTATCACACATAGAATAAATTAGTGAATAAATATTATCACACAATAAGAATATAAAACTATAGTAATTAAGAAACGCGTGTCATTTGCGATTACTCAGATTATTATAAAACGCTTTGTATTTTTCTCAGTTTTAACTTTTGTCTTCCGACTTCTGTCCCTTAATTCTGTACACATATATAAACATTTTCTAAATATTGAAATTGATAAAATAGCTGTAAATATAAAGTAAATAATAGAAGCAAAAAATAAAGATAAAAATAAAAATGAAAACTAATGCCTGGTTCCTTTTATAAAACAGTCCAATATTTAATGGTTTATCTATTGTAAAAAAAAATACTGCATCTAATTATACAATTATATACGTATATTTGTTATTATAAATTGTGTACATGTTTTGAGGAAAATCATCTTTATAAAAAAAGTAGGTATATTAATCATCTTTGCGTGCTTGCAAAACGTGTTCAGCAAACGTGGCATAACGACAGATCATTAAATCGTATCGTGACCGTTTTGCTATGAATTTGCATAAACATCTTTCGTCCGTACGACTCCGCAAATCGTACTGTCAGTTACGTCTGAACCGCGACTTTTTCGGCAATCTATCTGTCGCATTTATTTAGTCTCTCATCTGTTTCTTTTTCTTTCCATTTCTCCTCATCGATGGAGAATTGCGTCATCGCATGTAGAACTTTGTGTAGGATTTTATGATCGGCAGAGGTGCTCTAAAGTCCCTCGTACTATCCGGTTTGCGCAGTGTAAAAAGGTATTAATCGCCTCGGCTTATTAAGTGCGCGCGCTCTTGCGGGACGTTATCGGATAAATTATTACCGGGACATTGGGATTAATTAACAGAGGCGTATCGTTGCGCTGATGGAAGCGAATTTAATGCCGCCCGCTCGAAGAGCAAATAAAGACTTAACACTCTGTATATGCTTGTACGGCAGTTCTTGATTTTTGTTAATTTTATTAGATAGGAAAAACTGCAACTTCCAGATTTTAGTTGCCTATATTATATATGCACTTTTCATCACAAATCAAAGTTATTTAGCGTGAGGCTGCTATTACGATTAAAAAGGAAACGGATCTTTTTAAAAATTCCAGCTTGTTTTGATCGAACTTGTCGGTTCCATCGACCAAAGTTAATCGCTCTAATACACGTTTTCTCCTTTTTTTTATATCGACTGAATGATTTCAATTTTACATGGTCGTTCGAACGATGTCGAGACGTCTATGCGCATTCCGAAGATTTCGTCGTTCGGTCACTTGACAGCTTTTCGATCATCCGGTTGTTTTGTTTGTACATTGTTGATACAAAACAGGTATGTCGAGGTAGAAATTTATAGGTGTTAATTAATGTTATTCATTAGGACTGACGCGCGCACTTCGGTAGCCGAATTCGAACTACCGAAGACCTTCAATTAGGTTGCTGTAGTACGCATACCACGGTAGACCACACAGGACGAACGTATACTCGCGTCTTCTGATACTGAAAAATGTCGCCCACACGCCAAGGGACGCGAAAATATCTCGCGAGAATCTATTAGAACTCCTGACATCCCATAATTGTGACATCCCGTTTCGTACAGATCCGATGTAATCTCGTCCGTACGGGAAGTTTTCGAATTTAACGAACTTTTATTTCTCTTAAAGTTATTTCGAAGTAATATCGCTTTAAAATCAATCTAAGATATAAACATTTATTACATATAATATAAAGAATTTTCCGCAATTTTCTTTTGATGCTGCATAATAAATTGAGCACGAAAAGAACGATTTTGTTGAAAGATTTAAAATCTTACTGGATACAGATCTGAAAATAATTTTGTTAGACCATCAAAATATTTATGTTGGAAATTAAAAATAATAAGTAATGCTGCAGAAATTTTAATATTCTAGCAAGCAATTTGAGTTTCCAATAAAATCTTATTTTACCTTCTGTGTTTAACAAAATTTTAGATTCTTTCAAAAAATTCTTTTTCCGTGAAGTATAAAATTTAAGAAAATTTTATTATATATATATATGTATATATATATATATATATATATTATTATATTAA
>NW_012132187.1:0-2382 GCF_000143395.1 Atta cephalotes | reverse complement strand
GAGAAGAGAGAGTTTGCTTATTTTTGGCCATATTTTTTTAAAACGGCTGTGTGTTTTCTTTATATCAACTGATTCATTTCATTATTCTGTTCATAAAAGCATTTAGGTACAATTATCAAAAAATCAGTTTACGAGTTTACATATGAGTATTAATATGGGTAACATTTTATGATAACATTTTAGAATAAAATAAAACATCTCAAACTATTGGTTTTTTGATACCTCTACCTTAATACTTTTATATGCAGAATAATTATAGGAATCATATTGTGTAAAAAAATTCATATAATTTTATTTTTAAAAATGAAATTGACCTTGAAATGTCTCCAACGCCTTCACCCATAAAATAATTATTTTCACTATTTGATGTTCCCTTTTGTACTGAACACATTAATATAAACTGTTTCTTCATATATCTTCAAATTTCACTAATAATAAAATCGATCATTTTATATGAATCTGTACATACAAGATCGTATAAGTGATCATCCCTTTTTATCCCGTACACTAATAGAGATATAGACTTTTAATAAATATAATATCAAATTAAATAGCTCAAACTAACTTTATTGTAAGCATAGTGATTACTGAAAAAAAATTATTTATGTTAAAGAATGGAGAGATATATGCATAATTTAGCACACTAACGTAAATATCTTGATATAATAAAAGTTGTAATAACCTTTCTAATAAGTACAATGATGATATGATATAACAAAATTATTTTACAAATTATACAAGTTATTTCAATTTAAAATTTGACAAACGACTACTTTTTTAGTTTCGGCCTGCGATGTAGCTTCCGACTTTTGCATTGATGATTAACATGTAAAGCAGCGTCTACGAAATTTTTAAGGCGTAAAATTTAAACTTTAAGCTTTAAGCTGTAAGAAATGGACTAATCGCAGTAATTATTTTCCTCACTGATTCAACTGATTGGTCAATTTCTTATGACTTAAAACTTAAATTTTAAGTTTTTAATCTCATTGTAGATGTAGTTTTTAATCTCATTGTATTGCCGCTTAACATATTTTTATTCCAAAAAGCAAAAAATCATTTCTATGATTGTATAACGATATTCTATAACATGTAATGTTTTCAAATATATTATATTTAACATTGTACACAATATCATTATGAGCAAACTTTAACACTTATTTGGAGGTTTCTTTAATATTGATGTTCTATCATGAAATAACATTAAATAATGTTGCATTAATAATAATGAATCTTTTAGAAATGTTGAATTACAATATTGTAAAATATTGAAAAAATAAAAATTCAGTTCAGTATTTATTAAAGTAATGTCTTGCAGACATTGCAATTCAATATTCAAGAATTAATTCAATATTTAATATCGCATAAACATCAAGAAGGTTTCTAAATTTTTGTATAAAATCTAAATAAAATAATTTTCAAAATATATTTCATTTGCTTTCATCTTGGAGTGTCTAGGTCATTTTCTAGAAATCACAGGAAAAAATAATATACAGGGTGTCCCAGACCTACGAAATCACTTCTCGTGAATAGATAGATCGGAGTGAACTGAGTTGAAAAGTCCTATATCATTTTGCAATTTCACAATACTTTAAGAGATATTAATTTCTTATATTAAAGATCACCGGATGAGCACGTATCCATGCGTTATTAAAAATTAAATTCAAGGGATGCTGCATTGTTTAGTAAAAATGTTTATAATAAGCTCGAAAATCTTCTCGTGGAAAATGGGATGGGACAACAGTAATCTTCTATCAATATAAAAGAATCCTATCAATTAAGCTCATGATTATGCCTAATTTATGGCATATAGAATGGTACGAGAAATAATGTAAATATTGTGCCGAAAAAAGGGTTTATGATACCAATCATATATCAACTTATTATCATTCTTAAGGTCAAATCAAGGAAATTTAAACTGTCGCTTTCTAACTCCATGGTGAACTTTAGTCTTGGATGGTATCCATTAAATGTATTCAATAGTGCATCGACATTTTGATCCTTGTTGAGAGAGCAATGTCATCCACGTACCTGAAGTAAAATCCCAAAGTAAACATAATTCAGTTTCAAAATCAGGAGATCAAAAACGGGTGAGAAAACCACCGATTTTGCGATCACATTATTTTCGAAAAATGAATAGTTTACAAGATATTTTATGTTCATGTCAATATGTGCCGAAATAAAACGTATATTTATAACATATCTTGTAAACTATTAATTTTTTGATAACTAGAACTCTAACATTTATATATAGAATAATTAGGAGAATATTATGTCATTCGTTAAAATCATACAATTTTTTTAAAAAAGAAGATGACCTTTAAATCTTTGAAATTCAAAGATTTAAACTACTATATTTAATAAAGAAGCGTTATCATCATAAAA
>NW_012132186.1:0-2385 GCF_000143395.1 Atta cephalotes | reverse complement strand
GTGCCATTGATCGAAACAAGTGATAGTCAGAGGGAGCAACGTCTGGAGAATACGGCGGGTGGGGTAGGACTTCCCATTTCAACGTTTCCAAGTATGTCTTGACCACTTTCGCAACATGAGGTCGAGCATTGTCATGTTGCAAAATCACTTTATCGTGTCTCTCGTTGTATTGCGGCCGTTTGTCTTTCAATGCTCGGCTCAAACGCATCAATTGCGTTCGATACCGATCGCCTGTTATTGTTTCAGTCGGTTTTAACAGTTCATAATACACTACGCCGAGCTGGTCCCACCAAATACAGAGCATGATCTTGGAGCCGTGAATATTCGGTTTGGCCGTCGACATGGAAGCATGGCCGGGAACTCCCCATGATTTTCTGCGCTTGGGATTATCGTAATGAACCAATTTTTCGTCCCCAGTCACAATGCGATGCAGAAATCCTTTGCCTTTCAAGCAGCTGTTCACAAGCAAACAAACGCCATTCAACATCTCTCGGCTTCAATTCGTACGGCACCCAATTTCCTTGCTTCTGAATCATTCCCATGGCTTTGAGGCATTTTGAAATGGCTTGTTGAGTCACTCCCAATGATCGTGCCAATTCTTCTTGATTTTGACACGAGTCTTGCTCAAGTAATGCCTCCACTTCTGCATCTTCGAAAACCTTCTCTCTTCCACCGCCGGTCTTCGACGTCAAAATCACCGTTCTTGAAGCGTTGAAACCACTCACGACACGTTCTTTCACTAATAGCGGCCTCACCATAAGTATTTGAGAGCATTCGATGAGCCTCAGCCGCAGATTTCTTCATATTGTAGCAAAAAATTAAAATCTCCCGCAAATGACGAGAATTTGGCTCGTAAACTGACATTTTCAATCGAGAATAACTTTATGATGCAGACACAAATCGACTAATGTTTCTATGGGATTATGTTGACAGATGCCCAAGTTTATTGTATGACATCTATAATCTATTTATTTCGACCACCACTTATCGCTAAAGCCATCTATAGGAAAATGGCGGAAGCAAAGTTGTACATCTAATATATGATTAATTTAATACAAGGAAAATGAAAGAATTTTAAATCACAAACACGGTTGCCAGTTCGCCGTTTTTTTTTGTCAAAGGCTTCGGTTTCTTGGATCAATATTGGATACTCCAGCAGACGTGAAGAGTTTATAAAAATTGGAGATTTTCATGTCTGCTGTAGTATCGAATATTAGTCCGAGAAATCGAAGTTTCTAGCAAAAAAGAAACGGAGAACTGGCATCCCTGTTTGTGATTTTATATTCTTTTATTTTCCGTCGTCTCGATAGAGCAAGATAGAGAAAAAACAGAAAGAAATAGAAGCTCCGATTGTAATCGATGAGCCTCCGCGCGAACACGCCGAGCTGGGCTCTAACAAAACAGCGAATCTGTCCCTTAGAGTCTATTCTTTTCTCTGTACGCTTGTTTCTAGCGACCGAAAATACTTTCTTGGCGATCTCGGCGTGTCATAAGGAGGAAAGAGATTCTAGACACACATATTTTATTACATTATATCTCTTGCCCTACGATTTAAATTCCGATGGCGCGTGTCGTAATTAACAGCCTGGAATGTGTTGTTTACATTTGGCCTAAAAGTGACATACCACGACTCTCACCCATGATACTCATATTTGGCTCGATTTCCTTACCATGAATCTCACACGATATTGTAAGCGAAAGAGTTAATCATATATCTATCTCGCCCGAGACATTGAGTTCTTAGATGTGAGATCAGAATGTTGAAGATCTTACGTTCGATCCTGCTTTTTTTCTTCTTTTCATTAATTTTTTTTTTTAGTAAATAATATTATTAATAAATATATTACTCCAGATATATTTTTATACGTGTATTTTTAAATTTTAAATCAACAATTACATCAACAAATCAACTTGGAAGGATCTGAGGACACGGTAGTGTCTCGACGCTAACACATGGTGCAAAACATTGCAGTGCTCCTTTACGCGAGCCATCGAGTTGCGTATCGAATCACATCAATAGGCAAATAAAAAATTATTTCTATATTGCACAACATGTAAGGACTTTTCAATTTGTGAACTAAGATTATATTGACATCATCCTTATAATTTTATTAATCATCTCACTTTCATGATTTTTCATGCGCTTTATGTACTGCATTCGTAGATGTGATCCGCAAGAACTCAGCGTGATCTCGGACGTTAGGGCGAAATCAAAATTCTTAGATCTTACATTCGATCTTGCTTTTTCCTTTTTTTCATAATTTTTTAAAAATAAATAACGTTATTAATAAATATATTACTTCAAATATATTTTTATAAGATTATAAAAATTATATATATATATATATACATATATATATATATATATATATATATATATATACT
>NW_012132185.1:0-2383 GCF_000143395.1 Atta cephalotes | reverse complement strand
TAATAATATATATATATATATATATATATATATATATAAAACTTATTACTTGTTATTTCTTTAATAAAGAAGCAGAATCAAAAGAAACAAGAATTGCATAAAGTGTTCGGTAAGTACACAGAAAAAGTAATGTCATAAGGAATAATATAAATTATTATCATATATTTATTCCATCTTTTACATAAATCGATGCATGTACATCGATCAAGAGTTTGTAGAAAACATAAACTGGTTATCCGAAAAATTTGTGAGTGCTTAAAAGTATCCTATTTTCTTGTAGAAACTCCATATTTATCATATAATCGGCAAATATTATTGTTTTAATATTCTTTGAAGTAAACTCGCCGGAAATTCCATCTCGCAGATTTAATAAATATTTTCGTTTCAAACGAAATGTGAAATATGAATACTTAATTTTACTCCCGCACGTAAGTATTGTAACAGTTATTTAGTATTCACGAAATTAATTCAAAATTATTGCATGCGTCAGTTTAATATAAATTTTGCTTAATTTGTTATTTACATCGCGCTAATATTTAAAAACAAAGTCAACTTAATATATCATAAATACGCATGCACGCACGCACGCACGTGACACCGTCCGGTATATTTAACTAACTAATGTAGCTGCAAATTACCTATTAGCGGGTATTACAAGCGGCAGATAGGCACGCGATAATCAAATTAACGGAATGGTTAACGTCTCCCGGCATGGAAACTGCACTAACAGGACTAACCGCGCAAAGTGCACATGCGTACGCTTGTGGATGTTCAAGTTTGTGCGTTTCGATCGAGATGCGTATGTGTGCGATACATGGATGCAAATGGGATCCTGATATTCGCGCGTATAAACGTTATAACAGTCGTGATATAGCAATGTATGGAACGGTCAAAGTGAGAGAGAATGAAAAGCATAAGAGGCGGAGCGTTACCCGGAGGGAGAATATTATCGCTTCATTATGCTGAAAGTCCTCGAAGGGTCGATATACGATTACGGTAAACCGAATAATCGAGCTTTGCAACATGGCAAGCCTATACGAGTAAAATCCATATTGAAATTGCGAAACAATGCGGCGTACGGAACACAATGCATGATTGATCGAGCACTAGTACTCTTTCTCTTATTATTTTATTATCTTAGATTCAGTTTAAAAAGCTCCATAATGTGAATTACATAGAAAATCACATCTTTGTAAATATGGAAGTAATTTGCTGAATCCAACAATGAGATCGATTATGTAATAGGCGCATATTGATACAATTATGTAAGTTTGCTTTATATATGAAACAAGAGTTATTTTCTACAAATAAATATTATCCTAACTCGATAGAAAATTGTTAGGATAGCAAAGCATTAATTGTCATCGACTTTTTAATGCACTATTTTGATTAATTTCTTGATGAAGAGATAGCCTCGTTATCATTGAATTGTATTATTCAAATGGATTGTGCATCGCTAACAAATACTGTTATATCACGTCTCTGTTTTTCTTAAAACAAAAAATTTGTGGATATCATCATGTACATTTTGCACGCACAATCTCAGAGAGATCGACGATGTTATAGTTTGGAAAATGTCGTGCTGAGTCACTAACTAAGCCGAGGCGGGACAGCGAAATGCAAGCTGACGGCCGCAAATGGGCGCTTGTACCGAAACTCACGAACCTGTGTAAGCTGCTCCGTCGCTGCCTCGGTCGCCAGTCTGGCCAGGCCCTCCTCGTACCTTTCCAGAGCCGTCAGTCGTAGAAGCAAGTTTTGCAGCAGCGCCGAAACTTCCTGTCTGGCCGCGGCGTCGACCGCAGCGACTTTCTGCGTGATGGACCTAACGTGACCCATCACCCTCTCATCCCGGAAGTCGTACGGGAATGTTTCTGTCCATTCCGCTAGCAGCTGCACCAACCGCGGCACGAAGCGATGTAATCGTTCCTGGAATACACACGTATCAAATACTTTATCGTTTTCCAAAAAAAATGACAAAGATAATTTTTCATTTCAGGACGCAAAATACATTTTAGAATGTGATAAAACGAGATTAGAGTACTAATAAGAGAATATTTGTAGCAATATTTGGTATGTAAAGGAGAAATAGCAATCTTAGTTTCAAAATAACATTGTTTATATATGTATACTTCAGAAATTAACATATAGAAAAAATAACGCAGTAATATTTATGTATGAAAAAATACTTAAATATTTGTAATTCAATTTTGAAAAAAAAAGGATTTTAATAATTAAATTTACTGTGAGTTTGACAAAACCAGTATTTAATCTATTCAAATATAAAGTAATAGAGGAGGAGTGAAAAGATTGGGAGAGAAAGAGTAAGAGGGAGGGGAGAGAGAGAGAGAGAGAGAGAGAGAGAGAGAGAGAGAGAGAGAGAGAG
>NW_012132184.1:0-2387 GCF_000143395.1 Atta cephalotes | reverse complement strand
CTTCTTCTTCTTCTTCTTCTCTCTCTCTCTCTCTCTCTCTCTCTCTCTCTCTCTCTCTCTCTCTCTCTCTGTTGCTAAGATCACCGAGTTACACAGTTCACCATGATTCCTAATGAATCATTCTGCGCTTTCGCAATACATCGTCGAACCACGTAATTGTATTAGCAAATCGATTTGTCGGCCTGACAACTGCCGTCCGGCCTAGCGAGAAATAGCTTGCCGCTTGCGCAGGCACATAGCTGATAGATGGTCGTCTCCTTTTGGCTTTGATGAACGGACGAGGATCTGCCAGAGTGTTGTTGTTGCTGTTGCTGTTGCTCCCTGGATGAGTGTCCTTGTACCGGGATCGCTGTCTTCAGGCCCTTTATATAGACAGACTTGGCATCAAGCCGGATGGCTCCATGAACGCTTTGCAGTTTTAAATCCGTCAGGCAAGAAGCTGAAATCTCGTTCGCCCAGGACTCGATCACCACCCGCTGAGGAGCACTTATCTTCAAGGATCTTGTTGCTGATTCGAGCCTATAGCATAGTAAATAATTCGATTTATATGTGCTGTATGTAGAACTTTCTCCACTTTCACACAAATTTCTTTGTTAACGCGAAGACAATTTTTTCTTAACGAAAATATCGAGGCGCTAGTAATTTCTAAGTTACAAACGATTGAAAGAAGAGATTTTTCCGCAAACATTTTCCTCCTTTAAATATCAAGAAGCCAATTCTTGAACTAATTTTTCAAACGGAATTTACGTTAATAGAATTTCAACTTTCAACTTAAATCATAGAGATATATGATGCTAAAGATTGGAAAGCCATAAATGATAATAAATTCAATGTTTTAAAATTCAATGTTTTACTGATTAATTTATTGTAAAGAAAAACTATGTGTAAGAAATAAACATTTATGTTAGTAATCTAATCTTTATATGTAAAACATTTTTATAATACATAAAATGAACAATATGAATACATAATTAATATACTGCATAGAATATTTATTGAATTGGGATATTATGTTCAAGTAACAATATCATCATTAGACTTCTAAAGCCGTGAACTACATCGTGTGTCGCCATTAGCTTTCGAAACACGATTATTCCCCACGAATTATCACCGATTATCAGTCCACGTGATTAATTGACTTCCATGATTTACGATTTGATGAACATATCGAAGCGATGGCTATTTATTCAAAAAAAGATTCGCAGCAATTTATCAAAGAATATTTTGCACGATTTAATTGTAAATCATGAATCAATATGTGAATCAAAACAGTAGAGATGTAAATAATTGTTTTATTTCAATAACTACAATGATCATCTCTTTAATAATTGAAATAAAATATTTAAATGCCGAGATTTGAATTTACATAAGGTAAATGTACCAGTTAGTTGATATGATTATTGGGCAAAGTGACAAAAATTTTAAATATTGAGCTTTTAATATGTACAGCTCTAAATAAATTCGTTATACCAAATTTTTATAAATAAATTTATTTCGAGTCGTACATTATTAAAAGCTTAGTATTTAAAATTTTTGTCAATTCTTTTGTCAATAATTGGGTTATGTCAACTAACTATTTACTAATTAGTATATATTTATTCAACTATTCACAGACTTTTAGACGTGAGAAAATGCATGTCTTTTTGTATGTATAATTAATAGTTTTGATAGATTATTAAAATACACATAGGTGTATAGGTGTATAGAACTATATATTTATATATATACAGTGAGAGCAAAAAATATTTAAATATAAATAATATTTAAATATAAATATAAAATTAATTAGCAATTTTATACAATGAATATATTCTGTTCTAACATAAACAACTGAGCTTCGCATGTATTTCTGATTTTAAAAGCTAAATTTTTCGACTGTACGAATACTTTTTGATCATCCAAATATAAGTTTTAATTTTCGTTTATTTTTCAGATGATATATTTTTTATAATTAATACACATCTTTTTGATATATATAATTTTAAGAAACATACAGTCTATTTTATTCTTTATGAATAAATTGTTAATTATCCATCAAAAAAGGATCGTCAAATCGACGTCAAACTAATGTTGAAATTGAAATCATCGTATCGATATTCATTCGATGATTCATTTCTTGCTGGATGCTGGAAATTTACTTTTTAAAAATAAAGTTTTTTTTAAAAAACATTTTCTTTGTACGAATACTTTTAACACTCACTGTATATATCTCGAAGCTACTTAATTCTATCAACGTTTACACATTATGGACTTGTTTCTTAATTCTCCATCGATTGAAAAAAAAAATTAATTGAAATATGTCCATTTTTACAGAAGATACGGTAACAAATATGGAAAAGTCCCAGTATATATATATATATATATATATATATATATATATATATATA
>NW_012132183.1:0-2385 GCF_000143395.1 Atta cephalotes | reverse complement strand
CATTGTTGCCATAGACTTCCACAAGCATTCGATACGATTCGGCAGCCGATTTCTTCAAATTGAAACAGAAAAGCAAAGCTTCCCACATATGCTTTTTTTTTAGCAAAAAACTAGACATGATTACGAAAGAAAAAATGTTGTTGTATGAAATTGCTGATGATGTGCACTAGTTAATGTTGACAGATGTCAAACCCATAAAAAAGTATGTTGTGTGCCCAGGGTAGCTTTGTACGCTCACTAATGTCACCTATGAGCAAACAGTGGATTTAAGATAATTATACACCATATATTGTATATATATAATATATATATATATATATATATATATATATATACTATTTTTATATTTATAAAGTACTTACATGAGAAATAGTATTTTCTTTCAACCTCATATATGCTGCAGATGTGCGATCAATAAATTTTTTTTCAAAATAAAGAATGAAGCCGACTATTTGGACCAATAATCTTTTTTTGTAATTTCTAATAATAATCTCTATCTATTTTGCTCGTCTTTCCGGATTGCTGGGAAATCTATGACAAATATATTATAATTTTTTACTTATTTGGTATGATAACAAAGAGAAATATGATAAAGATTTAGTATTTTTTAAATTAAATTTACGCTAATATTTAATATATAATAAGATTATTTATATTTATTCGTGAAATTTTTTAAAATGACGTCTACTTTTTTCTTCTTAATATTTGTGTTGTTTTTGCAACCTACTGCATTAAACCACATGAGCATTTTTGTTTAATATTATTATGTATTGTGTAAAAACATGACGTCAATCATAAATTATTAAATTCGTCAAACATACTTGGTTCATATAAGTTAGAGGCACAGAGATCATGTGCCTAGTGTAGAATAATGCAAAGAGTATCTCAGTAAAGTACAAAACGCTATATTATTGTCAACCAATCATATAACGTTATCCCTCACCTAAAAAAAGCCATACACTCTCTCCTATTATTTCTTACCTCCATATTCTTATATTGTGTTAAAAGTGTTACCTGCGTGCAATGAATGCACAATTGAAAACCATCATCTGTAGAAAAGAGATGCTCTCTGTGATTGATTCTTAAGTATGTAAGGAGATGTAACGGCGATCTAACTTTTAATTTTTACGCTCAGCAAATGAGAATGGATTGAAATGGATTAAAATGTATTTAGATTTTCAGAAATGCGGATTCATTAATTAAAATAAATCCTTTTCAATCCTGAATGCATTTTTATTTATTTATAGGAATTGTATGAAACAAATGTTAAATTTTTTTCAATCTTCAATGCATTTTTAGTCATTCATAGGAATGGAATATATTTCTATGCTTTTCAATCTAAAAATAATATTATATTATTTTATATACATATAAGTGCAGCGTGAATACTGCTCAATTCAAAATTGTGAATAGAAAATGCAGTTTTTCAATTCAATTGAATAAAAAAAGTTTTTCTTTTAAAATGGACCATGAATACTATTCAATTCAAAATTGTGAATAGAAAATCCATTGTTTTATTTAAAAATGCATATTAAATCTACTTATCACTTTTTCAAAATTATGAATAAGAAATTTTTTGTTTTAATTCAACTGAGTTAAAAAGAAGTTGTACCATAAAAATATATCATTCTACTTTAATAATTAAAAAAAAACATAAAAAAAATTATATGAATATGTACAATGAATGTTACATATATAAATTACTTATTTTTAAATTATTTATTAATTAATAAATTAATCGCTTTTATGTAAATTTCATATTCACATGTTTCCTTCATTATACAGCTAGCGTATATTTTTTGTATAAAGTTTTAAAATAATAACTAAGTTTAAAATAATAACGAAGTTCATGTAATTATTACTTTAATTTATTTAAACTTTTACACGTATAAAATTTTTTTATCCACTCCATTTTTAATGGATTTAAATACAGATTCGGATAGATTGAAAATTTCCAATCAATTTCAATCCAATCTTGTTTGCTGGGCGAACTGTTACAAACTATGTGTACCACTATTTGTTTCAGATTCTTTCATTTCATGCAAAAACGCATTGAATAAGCCTAATTTCATCCATTCTATGTGTATAACTTCTTCGAGTATATGAAAGTATACAAACATATATAGTGTTCCACAGTTTTACAATGTGCATGTGTACAAGTAATACATAATACAAGTAATACATAATATGGCAGAAAATGAGAAACATAATGAGACATAACTGTCGTAAACGTAACTAGTCGGGAATGGTCAGGAAGTGCATCGGAGAGAGGTGAGGTAATATTAATGCACGTATATACATCTTAATAGTTAATAAGTAAATATATATATATATATATATATAAATAAATAAATATATATATATATATATATATATATATATATA
>NW_012132182.1:0-2384 GCF_000143395.1 Atta cephalotes | reverse complement strand
GAGAGAGAGAGAGAGTATTATTATTCTAAATATTTATATTTAATCTATGGCGTGAAGATGATAGCTAGTAATTTCTGACAATATACACGAGAAAACACACACACCGTACGCAACCAATGATTACCAATGTTTCAAGTATTTCAAAAGTTCAAATATTCGCAAATCTATCATAAAGTCCATTTCAAACATCAAATTTATTCAAAATATATTCTAAATCCTTCGTAATTCTAGTGAGTTTAACACTTCAATCAAGATTTTTAAATTAAAACAAATTTGATTTATTATATAAAGTCTTCTTCGATATCAGTTTTATAATATTTTTCTGTGTATCAAAGATATAGTTAGAAAAATTTTAGAATATTTTTAAATTTAAAAAAATATAAATTATATGTCAATACTACATACGTAGTTGTTGAAATCCGGTGATTATTAAACGACTGTCGCTATCGATTTGTAATTTGTATAACTATACATAGTGAAATTATATAAGGTGAACCATTGCGCATAATGGCGGAATTCGACCAATCAAAATTGTACTAATTTGCAGTGTACTTATTTGCAGAAAATTGCACGAATTATATGAATTTCTGTAAATGAACTCGAAAATTGATTGGTTGACAGATCTCTCCATTACTTTCAACCCACTGCGCATCCGTGTGAATGGTTCATCTTACTTTTTACACCGTGTAACTATATAGATATCTCACATTATCGAAAGAATCGCGCGTAAATTACTCGCGAAGACTATTAAGTACAATCCGTATCATTTATGTCAATACGCGAGAGACGTTTGCAAGAACGACTTCATCGACAGAACGAAGTGGACGCGAAATACGCGCGCAATCACCAAATACCGCGGATAATGCCGATAATCGGTTACATCGTCGAGAAAACGTATCATTACAGCACGCGGATAAAATGCGCACGCGAGAAACAATCTCGAGAAACCTCGCGGCTTTATGAAAAATTCGCAGACAGACCGCGCTGAAACGAAACTATCCGACGAATTAAAAATCACTTAGTAGTTAGAAAGCTCTAGGGATAATTGCGAAACCGGTTTTATGCGGCCGTATCCCTTCTCACGAGATTCATCCCATGCATTGTGCGCTAAAAGTTTAGGCTCTCTTATTTTATAGGCGAACGAATTTATATTAATATCGCGCGTTAATGTAAGCCGGATGCTGTATCTTCCAGCAATCCAGACGTCTGCAGAAATCTTGATATAATTTTTAACATCGTGCTTAGTAATGTTAATTAATTAATGCATTTATTTATTAATTCTGCCAGACAATCATTCAGTCGATAATGTGGCAATTAGCGTATCAATATTTACTACATACATATTTAATATATTCTGTGAATAGTAACAGAATTAATAAAATATTTGCCGGAAGAATTTTCGCAAACAGGATGAATCGGTGCTATAAAGCGCACTATATAAAATTCGCATTCATACGCTTGCATACATCGGCTTTCGCGTAGATCACAGAAATCGATTTCCAGCTATAGAAAACTTCACTCTGAGATATCTCAGCGCGACTAGAGGATTCTCCGATTGAATTGCGAGTAGGATAGTAGATAGTTTCTCGATACGCAAGGATGAGATTGCTCGGTCATCTTTGTAATTTTATTATTTTGTGAGATCGAAGAGAGATTTGGGATATCTTCAGAAACACGAGCATGGAAGCGAAGATGGAAAAAGCGCATCTCCGTTATTAGATCGCGCAGGCATGGATTTCTTTCTCAAAGCTAGTTTTTATATAACATCTCACTGGTTTTCGAACGGCTCATCTATTCGCACTTTGTCGACACGTCAAGCGGAAAAAGTCTTATGTTTATGCAGCCGTCCCACGCGCCCACGTCTTATTGAAAGATCGTCGTGAAAGACGATCAATGCAGAACGCCCTTGACGGACGGCACCCTGTGTTTATGAAACCAATTTTCCGGCTTCCGCAGATAAATGGCATCTGCAAGATCCAACCGTCGAATCCTTACTGATGTCACACGGTGTTAAACGGTTCTCCGAATTCTCTCTACTCTAGAATTTTTTTCGAGAACTCGAACCCCAATGATATTTACAGTAGCTTTCTTAATGACGTTCTCTTTCTCATATTACATGAAATTAATTTCTTTAACAAAACTTCTCCAGAGAATAGAAGAAAATCTTTTTTATGTTCTTTTTTACATTCAACATATAGATAAAAAGTTTAAATTTAATATAATTAAAATATTTTAATATCTTATAATAATATTTAATATCTTATAATAATTATATTTTATATAATAACATAATTTAATATTATATTGTATATGAAAATCTATCAATATTCTTTATATAATAAAATGTTAAATTTAATCATCTAAAATATACAATATATACAATG
>NW_012132181.1:0-2388 GCF_000143395.1 Atta cephalotes | reverse complement strand
TCTCTCTCTCTCTCTCTCTCTCTCTCTCTCTCTCTCTCTCTCTCTCTCTCTCTATCCTTTAGATTAATTTATATTAAAAAATTGTGCGCACACTTTCACTTTCAAATATGCTAATTGCAAAATCATTTCTCTAATCCTTTTCGTCATCGTGCGGCGAATGCGTAGCATAAACTGTACAATAGTCAATTAAAAGAGACTTATTTTAAAACGAAATAAGATACACTCTTATTGTATAGTGATACTAGCCAGACCTTCGAATCTATCGACTCGATAGAAATCTTTTCGCGATAATGTTCGTGTTGAAGGAGAAATTGATTGGTTCGAAGGCCATTGATTTATTTTTCCTTTATTTTTCAGGAAATGCAAAAGCATTCGATTAACGTAAAGGTACGATAGTAAATTTTATTATCATTTCATTTTATCATTCCAATTATTAGTTTTATGATTTGTCGACAGAAGAACTACAATTTTTTCTAGAAAGATACCTTGAATCATCTGCATAAAAAAATATTACAGGGAAATTAGTTATTGATATTTTAGAAATAAATCTCTTTTTATACATGTGTAAATAAATAAATGTTTATATCTAAATTTAAATAATCTTATTCTCGACAAATAAAATTTATTATTAAACTCAATGCATTGCTTTTCATGAAATTCATAAAATCGTGAGTCATATTTACTCTAAGAATTTTGTTTACGATAATTGAGAATATACATTTTAGAAATGAAATATGCCACAAATTACATAATGTAGGGTCATATTTTGGATATCTGAAGAAATATAGCGCATAAAATTGGACATTCGAAGATTCTTTTATTATCTTTCAAAGAGAATTTCAGAGATAATAGAGGAAGAAAGAGAGAT
The DNA here is from genome assembly GCF_000143395.1 of Atta cephalotes. NCBI lineage: Eukaryota > Metazoa > Arthropoda > Insecta > Hymenoptera > Formicidae > Atta > Atta cephalotes. Next base: position 1,520 of record NW_012132181.1, on the reverse strand, counting down.
GGAGAGAGAAGAGAGAGAAGGGAGAAAGCGTATCTAGTGCGCTTTCGATCACCGCACGGTCGACGCTTCAATGATTCGGAGTTCCAGTATCCGATTGTTGCTTCGGAGTGGCGAGCATTCAAAGTGTATTCCGCATATTTTGGAAGCTCAAAGAGGTTCCGTACATTTTCATGAAAATTACTTGCCGATGCTTCTGTAGCTACCTTACATATTGCACGAGTTCATCTTTGATATGTTCATGAGTACTGTCTTTGCTAACTCGAAATTATTGATCGATATTAATGAGCAATAAAACGGTATAAGTTGTTAAGTATTTTTTTTTTTCAATAGCTTACTCTTCCACAAGACATTAAACATGCTAATTTTAACGTCAAAGAAATTTAGAAAAAATATCTTTGTTATTGTAGCAAACGGGAAAAAATGAATAAATATGAAATATTTGCCCTATATTGTTATTAAATGAATGATAGTATTAACAAGTTTATTAAACGGTAATATATTTTTAATGCACGAAGCAGATATTTAATTTTTCAACAAAAATTGTCTGCATCATATATTGAAAAAGCTATTCGCCAAAATGTGGATTATGATTTCCCTTTATTTAATTCTGAGCGAAATTTATTCTCTCCGATTTTTTTTTCAGATAAATTCGATTCTACCATATTATAAGACTAACAATACAAAAATAATAGAAATACAAAATAAATAAATATTTTGTATTGTAAATACATATTTTGTCAATGATTACTAGTTCGAAATTGTAATGCATATAATGTATATATATTATATCATATAATTATTGTATTAAAAAAATATATAATAATGTTTTATATATACCACAAATAACAGGTATACTTTTATTGCGAAATTTCAATAAGACTGAAATGACCATTTGAAAATGACGTACGTTTATCATTAGAGAAAAGGGCGAAAATGGAACGGGTAGATAAGCTAGAGGTGTATTTCACAACCAAGGGTAAGTGAAAAGGGTCGGGTTAAAATGAAACATCGAGCAGCGCGGGGATGGTTTGACGTTTCGCTTAATGGGCAAGACAGCAAACTATGTTACGCGATACGTATTGCGTTTGCGTAAAGGTTACACCCACGGATCAACGAAGACACCCACGTGACGTGACACGCGTACATACGTGGGTGTAAAAAATCGCGGGGGTGTACTTTGTTAACCAACACCTGTGCCACCTACCGTTGAACTTTTTGGTGCGCGGGAAATGTCGTCGTTGCCGTTGTCGCATTATCGTTGCGCGCGCTACTCTTTTGATTAAAACTGAAAATGCACTCGCAACGGGATACGTTGTAAATTACATGTCGCGTCATCGTATACGTGTTTAAAAGCATGCTTAATATCGTCATGATCATGGAGCATTAAGTAAAGAAGCTAACCTTCTGAAGATAAAGATAGATAAATAGATATATAGATAAATAGAGAGAGGAAAAAGAGAGAGAAAGAAAGAGAGAGAGAGAGAGAGAGAGAGAGAGAGAGAGAGAGAGAGTAGTGTACT
>NW_012132180.1:0-2389 GCF_000143395.1 Atta cephalotes | reverse complement strand
CTTTCTTCCTCGCGTCTTCCACTTCTTGCTTATCGTGTGTACATCTTATCCACCTTGATTTCTCTTCACCACACTTGCCCTTGTCGTTAATTCTTACTCGCGTAGCTGAGACGCATAACCCGATATACCTCTCACCACTCTCTTCACCGACGACACACTGATCCCCGACACAACACCACGATCACAGCCACTGAGCCCCCCCCCTTAGATCACGAACACACCACCCGACACCACTCGTGATTACTTCCAACGTCGTAGGAAATCTCGACGACCATCCGTGTTCTCGGAATCCTGAGACCCGAGGATGGTAGCTCCTCCACCTGTCTCCCACTTGTCGTGAGTTAAGCCATGTCCCTCGAAACGATCCTCCCAGTCAGCCTAGCGTGCGGTTCTTCCCTTCGATTTCCCGACGGAACCGCGCTTCGGCTGATCGACGTGTTTCCGATCTGTAACAACGTAAGTGATTCCCTTCAACGTCGACGTTAAACGTGTAACGATTAATTTATCACAACGGATTAGCTTAAGATTATCTTGTCAAACCAATCACTCCAGGATGTCTGATTAATATTCACCTGTTATTTATAGATTTCAACTCCACTAATTATATTTTCATTACATTAATTAATCCTATTTTTATAATTTTACACTCATTAGTATTAAAATTTCACAAGAGTCTTTTTGTAAAATTTATTTTTAAAAAAATTTATCATTTATTATTTTTAAGTAATAAATAACTTTAACAAAGAATGTCTTCTTTATAATAATCTTATAATATAGATATTTATTAGAAATTTAGGAAAAACTCATTATATATTAAAACAAAATTTTTTTAAGAACGTTATAAAATTGATCGAAAAAGCAACTTTATATAATAAATAAATTTAATTTAATTTAATAAATTGATTAAAGTATTAAACTTATTAGAAATATTTTGAATAAATTTAATGCTTGTGAGGGACTTATATATAAACTTTCAAAATACTTGAAATAATAATTATTACTTGTTTATAGTATACATATTTCTGTATATATCATAAATTCTGTGTATAAGATAGCAATAAATTCACGAGAATGGAGCAATTCCATTATAGCAAGGCAAGCACAATCCGTTTCGTTCTTTTTTTTTGTAAAACAACGCCGAGACGTGGAGGCATTCTTAGCTTGATAGACATGCCATTCGTCGTTAATATGAGACGCATTCCAGTAGCATAATTATTGTTTTAGAAAAAAGACGAGATGATCATCGTTATTTCTCTGCAATAATAACCTATCTACGATATAAATTGTTATACAATCTTGCTATGGACAGATATTGCACTGTAGCACAATATCTTAATTAACCCTTATTTACTCTCTTATAAACTAAGAACTTATTATTTAAACCTGATATTTAAGAGCTATCACAAGGACAGAAAAAAATATTTTTAATAAGATATTGTATAAATTTTAAACACTCTTCTTTTTTATTTTAATTTCTATTGTTACCTTTTACACGAAAAAAAAATTTTATTCGATAAATTCAAAAATACAAATAATATATTTGTGAAAATTAAGTTAATTTTATTTAGAACGTTTTAATAATATTGTATGTATATGCATTCATTTTAAAAAATATAGTAGATTTATAATTTAATCATGAGTGTTAAATTCTCGTGTTGATGTTTCATCAACACCAATATGATGAATTGAACATTATGTTGGTGTTGAATTATTTATTAAACTAATATTACACCATCTTGGAGTTTACATCAATACCAACACGGCGAGAATTATAAAAACACTGACATGATGTTAAATCTACAACTATATGTTTTAGAATATTTTTAAGTAATTAATTAATCATGAAACAATGGTAAAGACAAAATTCGTTATTTCAGAAAAATATGCTATATATTCTCGAAGAAAATGAGAAAACTCCTGAGTAAGCGATTCAGAATTGTGTAGTAAAATTAGAAGACTGAGATGAAAGGATCTTATGAGCTATGATAGACAGGAGGGCGCGGTCACCTGTTTGAGACTCCAATTAATTTGGCAGCATTAATTTGGCATCGCGGTCTACTCGAAAGACTACGCGCGTCACTTTGTAGTCACATTGCTTTCATAAACAATGCTCGATAGTCAGATAAGTTTTCAGGAGCACTTGGCCGGCGGCCAATAACCAGCGAAACGCGCGCGCGTTTCGCCGGTGTTCTCTTGGGAGAACTCAAGAACGAGTCGAGAGCCAGCGTAAACCGGGTTGTTAGCTTCGATATAACGACATGTTTAGAGACCCGCTCTACCCACTCGCTTCCTCCTTCTCCTCCTCTCCACCTTCCGGCTTTCACCCCGGGCGCGCGACGTGGCTCAACCTCCTCGTCTCGCCCTCCGGACGTTCTCTCTCTCTCTCTCT
>NW_012132179.1:0-2387 GCF_000143395.1 Atta cephalotes | reverse complement strand
AGAGAGAGAGAGAGAGTTTTATTTTTACATTATTAAATTATACAAAAAAAAAAATAAATTTCAATTTTATTATAAAACTTAAAATTCTTATTCTTCATGTTATTCTATTTTCGATACGATTTTTTATTAATTTTTTTATTAATTTTAAAAATATAGGATTATCAACTTTAACTTAAGTTACTTGATATTTTTAGATAATATATACATAAATACAAAATTAACATTTTTATTCTTAACCTCTTCTTTTAAATAATGATATTATATCAATAAAAAGAACTTCTTGGATAAGTAATTTTATACTGTATTAGAAATTTCTTGGCAAACAAAGCGAAATTCCGACACAAAAACATGAAAATTTTCAGAGTATGCAAATATAAATGTACGCGAAAGTATTCGACTTTCTTGGTTCTATGATTTTCTCTACAATGATTAAATTTCAAAATACTGTTATTGGCATAAACTCATTCCGATTTTATAAATTAATTAATCTTTTATATATTTTTTATTATTCACATACGAAATATTTAATTTCAGATTTATTACTAATTTCTATTATTCGCGAATTAATATTTCATTTTATCAATAAATTCTATCATTGTACATCGTGACGAAAATGATGTGAAGCAAAATTAATTGTTCGCGTTTTTCAATGGAACAGTCGGCGCTTCGCGAAAGACATTTTAGAAAAGGTGGGAACCGCAGCCAATGAATTATTTCGTGTGGCACAAACGTGTTGCAAGTGAAAATATTTTCTTTCTCTCTCGGTTCCTCGAAACCGCGACATTCACTCGGTCTATGCTAGCTCCCAGCTGTAATTCATCTCGGCTCGACGCGCCTATACGTAAAGTAGCACTTGAATGACGCGCCGCAAGTAGATCGAGGTTAAAGATTTCTATGCCCCAAGGTTAAGGATGTTTGCAAGTTACTCTATTCGCCTAAACTCTAGGGCCTATCGTAGCTAGGTATCCCCTGTGGCTATTATCGAAATGAAAAGAAACTTTTTTTAATGACATGCGTCTCAAGTCTTTGGACTTTCTCTACCGCGTGTAGGAACCATCGATTTAGATTTACAAATATTTTCAGCTATTAGTATCGTTTTTAATCATATCACTTTCTATAAGTTGATTTTAAAACCAAACTCTTAAAACCTCTTCCAAATTTTAATTGACAATAAATTAGAATAGAATTTATATTTTTCTTGTATTTTTTCAAGGCTTGTATAATTAATGGATTATTCATTTTTTGATAAAATTACTTATAACTATAATAAAATTTTTAATTTAAATTTTCGTATCATATAACTTAATGTAAATAAATATTAAAACATTATATTTTAATAATTTTTTCAGAAAAATTCACTATTAATGATTCATGTAATTTTCTACATTATAATTTAATACAATACGGTTTACCTTTTCACCATTCAAATTTGCGATGTTGTGTTCCGAAGATGCAGTTATGAATGCCACCCATGTTATAAGAGCAACCTATAAGAAAAATTATCATAATACATCCTGTGCATAAAAAAAATGACACTGTTATCTACATTTTGTAAAAATATGAATATACTGTAGATTTATAAAAATGCATTTTGTCGTAAAAATAAAATGCAACACAATTTAATTTTTAAATGTCAATTATCAAAAATTTGGAAATACCTGCGATTTTTTCGCATTTTATGAAAACTCTTTTTTTATCTTGATGAAAAAAAGTTTTTGATTATGCATTTTGAAGCGCAGGGCTTTAAATCGGCGATTGAATTTTTTTACATTATGTTTTCTAAATCACATAAAATTGAAAATTGATATCTTTTATAATATTTTTGTTTCACTTTAAAGTACCGCAGAAAAAACATTTATTGTACGTGCTTGATTTGTGCAACTTTTTCTCAAAATTTTTCAAAAATTTTATTCGACACCATCAATTTTAAAAAAATCCTTAAAAAATTTTGTAAAAATTTATATGAATCAAATATATTATAACAAACATTTTTCTCTAAATTTTTTAGTTTCAAAGTTAAAAAGTTTTGGAAGAAGTAAATTTTTACATAATAAAAAAATTTGATCTCTATGAAAAATCATTATTTCAATTTTTTTCAAGAAGCATTTAAAAGTTTAAAAAGCTTACTTTAAAATATTTTTATATTAAATTTTATTTTATCAAATAGGAGAGATTCAAAGCAAGATAAAAATGTTGCAAAAAATCTTTCTCTCACTTTCAATTTTATGTGAATAAAATGTATAAAAAAATTCAAACATGGATTTGAAGCTCTGTTTTTGTATTTGAAAATGCGTGGTATAAAACTTCTCTACTTTTTTTTTGAGGTATGTAACTTTTTGTGAAATGCATGAAAATCGCAAGTGTTTTCAAATTTTTGGCAGGCACTG
>NW_012132178.1:0-2397 GCF_000143395.1 Atta cephalotes | reverse complement strand
ATAATATATATATATATATATATATATATATATATATATATGTGTGTATATACATATGAAAGTTGTGTTTTAAGGCTTTTATTTTTTATTAAACAAATTTTTGTAGATTATTTACTTTATTTATTATTATTTTCTTATCATAATACTAAAATTTGAAAAGCACAAAAGGACAAAATTAATCTAAACTTTTTTTGTGTAAATACCATAAATAATATTTAAATGCAATTATAAGTTTCATTGCGACGCAAGAATTAGGTGTTTTGTAAATAAGGGAACAATATATTTTGTTAATAATAAAACAAATTAAAAGAGAAGTTGATGAGCCGGGCTGGTTAATTATAGGCACTTGTGTGTAATAATTATAAATCTTTATACACAAAAATTTAAACATTGTCAAGAGTTTCAACCAAACATTTTCTTATTTACAGAACAATATAAGCACGCAATTTCTGCATCGCAGTGAAACATCTTGAATATTTAAAGTAGTTATACAAAAAAGTTGAGATTTTTGTAATTATTTTATAATATACATTTCCATACGTCTTCATTAGAGCACAGATAAAAAAAATTCTGTTTCTTAATCAAATTATTTTTTATATAAAATTTTTTATATAAAATTTTTTATATAAAATTATTTTTTATACACCTTCTAAACCACCAATATTTCTTATTTTTTATATCGTTATATTTCGTTTTTTATATACTCAGCAAACGAGAATGGATTAAAATGGATGAAAATTTTTTCAATGCGTACTTTAAATCCACAAAAATAAATTGAATGGATTGAATCCGAGTTGACACATTGAATGGATTGAATCCGAGTTTAATAATCGAAAAAAAAACATTCATTTAAGAGTTACAAATTTTATTCTTAAGATATTTATAATAATTATACTTGAAATTAACTACTTCAAATTGATATTTAAAAATGTACCTTAATGGCTGGAACTTCTGGATTATGAATCTTCTACATTATCCACCATTTCTTCAATTGGTAAATGTGTTATTCATTTTTTACTTCAATTACAACCAGCTAAACTGGTAACGAAAGTATATAGAAATAATAAAAATATCATTTAACAGATATAATAAAATATAAATAATTTACATTATTATGAAACAACATTATTGGATAAGTGTCGAATAATCTAATCACGCTTGGTCGATGTCGTGCGCCGTGATTAGCCTAATATTCGGGCTGTGTTCGACTTAGTTTGCGAGTGTTTATATTGATCATTCATTTTACTTCTAATCAAAGAGAAACGAAAGAGAAACACAGCTCAATCACTTTTACGATACAACTTTTTTGAACTTAGTTGGACTAAAACGAAAAATTTCCTACATATAATTTTGAATAATGAATTTAAGTAGCATTTATGATCTATTTTTAAATAAAAATTTTTTTTATTCAATTAAATTAAAAAACTGCACTTCATATTCAGAGTATTGAATTGAGTATTCACGTTGCACAGAAATTGCTGATACTATTTTTGAATTTAATTGAATTTAAAAAAAAGTACTTTCTATTCACAATTCTGAATTGAGTAATATTTTGTGTGTTGCACACACAGAAAATGCTAATATTATTTTTAGATTGAAAGACATAGAGATATGCTCCAATTCCTATAAATGAATAAAAATGCGTTCAGGATTGAAAAGCATTCATTTTAACATTCGTGAATCAATATTTCTGAAAATTTAAATCCATTTCAATTCATTCCAATCCATTCTTATTTGCAAGGCATTTATACCTTTTAAATTTTTAACCGAATATAACTTTATATAACATTTCTTTCTTTTTTCCATTACATTTATATAATAATGCTTCCGTAATTAATTGTTAAATAATATTAAGTTGTTCAGAAAATTCATTTCAAATTTTGTTAACTCAAAACTGCTATCATTTTCTGCTCAAATCTGCAGTCTACTAGAAGACTGCAGACATTTTGCTATCTGGATATACATGCTCAGCAAATGAGAATGGATTGAGATGGATTAAAATGGATTCAGATTTTCAGAAATACAGATTCATAAATGATTGAATTGAAATGAATCCTTTCCAATCCTGAACGCATTTTTATGTCAAAATGTCAACGTTTCACCAAAATATCACCAAAATATTTTGTATCAATATTTGTTCTTGACTTAGCAATAAAACATATTTCATGTAACTTTTATTTTCTTGTTCCTATATATTTGTTAGATATAATGCTTCCGCAAAGAGAATTTAGTAGCTGCCCGTTAAATCCCACGGCATCGTGTATAAATATATATTATATATTGTGTGTGAGTATTTATCAATGTATTTACATTATATGTGATCAATCAATCAAGAAAAATCGTAAGAAAATTGAAAATATTTTGTGTAGATAAAACCTTTTTTTGTAAAAATATCAA
>NW_012132177.1:0-2390 GCF_000143395.1 Atta cephalotes | reverse complement strand
ACACACACACACACACACACACACACACACACACACACACACACACACACACACACACACACACACACACACACACACACACACACACACACACACACACACACACACACACACACACACACATATATGCGCGCGCGCGCGCATGCAGTAACACACTTGGAAAATCTCAATCTGGTGCATCGCGTAACACGTTAACGCCGAATATTATTATCGAATGAGTATCGCGTACGTCTCTGTCAATTATTCTTTTTATCGATCGTATCATAATTTCTTCTCGATTTCGATCATAGACCTGGAGGTGATTCGGACTAAAATATATACGTAATGCAAGATTTATCTCAGAAAATTATATTTATATCGTGCTTGTCGAGATATACGATCGAGAATGTCAATGTACCGGCGCGGTGCGACGAAGAAAGCCCCCTAGGCGTAGATACCGGTACACTGAAACGTCAGAGCGACATTAAAATTATATTTACACCGTTGTAATGGCGTATAAATAGAAGTCACGCTCGCGTACTTGTACTAATAGCTCGAGCAGAACATCGGCAAAAAGCGGGCAGGAGGAAGTTTTATAGTGCATCAATAATGACCGACACCGGTGCCGCGCCGCTTTAAGACAGAACGTTACCTTGATGCAACTTGGATCCTTCATTAGGCGCTACCGATTGACCGGTAGGTAGGTAGGTAGGAAGATAGCCGTGCATGCACATGCATGCATGCATGCATGCAGAACGCTCGACAAAAAGCGTACGCGTGCAAAGCGTTTCGCAGCCTCGGGGCGCAAACGGAGAGATTCCAGATTCTCGACACCACTTATCTCCCCTACAACTTTCTGCCAGTGGAGCAGATGAGAGGCGCCGATAAAAGTGCATGAAATATATCGATAGGCTGTGCACATACGTATAATCTTGATCGACGATCGGGTTATTAATAATTCGACCGCGTTTCGCCCATTGTAAATCACGCGAAAAACAAGTTGTCTGCCAGAATGGGCCTTCGCACTGCGAGCGTTTATAACTGGTTTCCTTCCGGAAGTAAGAAGGAAGAAAAAGATAAAGAAGGAAAGAAAAAAAAGGGAAAGAAGAGAAAAGATATAGGTTTAATATTGGTAGCGGAAGGAACGTGCTGGCACGGCGTTCCGCTATTACAAATCCAACGAGTCTTGGAAAAGAATTTATTAACCTTCATCGGGGATGCGCGTCACGCTCATCGATATCCCGCACTTTGTTTCGGAGAAAATAATCAATAATCAATATCGGGGCTCCTCTTAACGCGCGCATACGGGCTACTGGCTTGAATTTATAGGCCTGCAATCAGTTATATCGTATAAAATCACAAGTAATTTACAGAGCTATATAAAAAAAGTGCAGATATCGATAGCAAACGAACATGATGCTACTTCTTACTCTGTCTAGAATGCAAAGTGATATTGAGAAGATATTATAATAATACGGGGTAATTAATTGAGGCGCATTGCGTGGCTGCACCATGCTTGTAATCAGTAAATTGAATTTTTCCCCGCGTCCGCCAATCCGCTTCAACTATTGGAGGCAATCGTATGGTTTGTATCGGTTCGCACAAAAACTGTATTTACCGTGTATGCATGCAAAGCTGGTTTCATGCGCCCGCAGCCACTCGGAAATTCCAGATTCTCGTCACGGTCACTTATACAACTTTGTTTCCTGTAAATGGAATCACGCGATCATCACTGTAATTGTAACAAAAAGCCGCGGCTGCTCAATTCGTCCGGAACTTCCGCGCGAAAACCGTAGTAGAGGGCGGCGGCTGGCGCACAAATTTGAGGGATCATAATTTTAGTCGGTGTGCATGCGCGGCCATTGAACGCTGAATATATGTTGTGACAGCAGGTGAGGGCAATTGAGGAAGAGGTGCATTGAGAATGCATTCATTTTATTATAAAAAGCTCTTTTTTTTTCTTTACATATTTCAATACTTTCTGTCGTTTCAACTAACTGTAGACACGAAAATGTGTACGTACTGTGTGAAATTAGAAGAAATATATTCGCCGAGCTGCACGATCAACAAGTTCATGGAAACGTTTATGGTCGAGATACATTGTGTCGACTTATTACTCCATTGCCAACGATAATAAACTAACAATGGCTAACGGGCCAATAAACGTTACGGATCCGATAAATGCCAAGTACTATGTAAGTACTGCACGGGCGGCAACGGAAGGTAGTGTAATAGGTCTATTTAAGCGGGACAGTCAAGAGAGTTATCATTACCACCGAGTTATTAGAATTACTGATCCTCCATGTCGATACGATTGCACCTTCTCAGAGATACGTGTTATCTGTTCGAGATGTACGAGAGAGAGAGAGAGAGAGAGAGAGAGAGAGAGAGAGAGAGAGAGAGAGAGAGAC
>NW_012132176.1:0-2392 GCF_000143395.1 Atta cephalotes | reverse complement strand
TTCAATTTTTTACTTCTTCATAAGACCGGAAGTGCTGATCAGCCAGGCCGTGTACCATTGATCGAAACAAGTGATAGTCAGAGGGAGCAACGTCTGGGGAATACGGCGGGTGGGGTGAGGACTTCCCATTTCGACGTTTCCAAGTATGTCTTGACCACTTTCGCAACTTTTGGGGTGGAGCATTGTCATGCTGCAAAATCACTTTATCGTGTCTCTCGTTGTATTGCGGCCGTTTGTCTTTCAATGCTCGGCTCAAACGCATCAATTGCGTTCGATACCGATCGCCTGTGATTGTTTCAGTCGGTTTTAACAGTTCACAATACACTACGCCGAACTAGTCCCACCAAATACAGAGCATGACCTTGGACGTCAAAATCACCGTTCTTGAAGCGTTGAAACCATTCACGACACGTTCTTTCACTAATAGCGGCCTCATCATAAGTATTTGAGAGCATTCGATGAGCCTCAGCCGCAGATTTCTTCATATTGAAGCAAAAAATTAAAATCTCCCGCAAATGACGAGAATTTGGTTCGTAAACTGACATTTTCAATCGAGAAAATTCGCTACATTTTGCAGTATCACTACGATAAAGAATGCTGCACAGGCTTGTGAAAAAATTTGCGCTATTTACGGTGAAGATACTCTATCAAAATCAGCAGCACGGAAATGGTTCGCTCGCTTTCGTGCTGGAAATTTCGATGTGAAAGATGAACCTCGCTCCGGTCGACCAATCACTGAAAAGTCCAATAAAATCATAGTAATAGTCGAGCGTAATAAGCATGTGGAGCACTGTGGAGATTGCCAGGGAACTAGGCATCGACCATAAAACAGTTTTAAATCGTTTATACAAAGCTGGATACAAAAAGAAGCTCGATGTTTGGGTTCTTCACGTTGAGTGTTAGGAACATGATGGACCGAATTAACATTTGTGATACGCTACTGAAACGGAATGAAATTGAGCCATTTCTGAAGAGAATGATAACTGGTGATGAAAAATGAATCACCTACGACAATCCAACTAGAAAAAGATCGTGGATAAAGAAAGGAGAGAAGGCGCAAGCAATCGCAAAACCTGGATTGACAAAAAAGAAGGTGATGTGTGTGTGTGTGTGGTGGAAGGGAATTGTTCAATATGAGCTGTTATCGTCCAATCAAACAATTAATTTCGAACTCTACTGTGAACAACTGCAGAGATTACAACAAGCAATTGAGAGGAAGCGGCCAGAATTAATCAGTAGGAGAGGTGTCGTCTTCTATCACGACAACGCTCGACCACACACATTTTTGATGACTCGGCAAAAATTGCGAGAGCTTGGCTGGGAAGTTTTAATGCATCCACCGTATAGTCCTGACATAGCACCCTTAGACTATCATTTGTTTAGGTCTCTGCAGAACTCTCTAATGTAAAGCTAGCTTCAAAAGAGGCCTGTGAAAATCACTTGAAGCAGTTTTTCGATCAGAAACTACAGAAGTTCTATCGCGATGGAATTATGGCTCTGCCTCAAAAATGGCAAAATATTATAGAAAATAACATATTTGGAACATATTTGGTTTAAATAAATTGATTTCAATATTCTAAGAAAAACACTTTAATTTTACTAAAAAATCGCCACGAACTTTTTCCCATATCCAATATATATATATTATATATATATATATATATATATATATAAAATATATTTGCAAAATGATCAATTTTATTTATACAAATATTTATATAAATATTTTTTATATAAATAATCTTTAGATTTTTTTTAGTAGATAAAATAGACATAGAAGTTTTATTGGAAATAAAAAGCGGTTTTTGATTGGATTTTGTTGTACTATAGTATAACATTCTTTTCAAAAGAATTTGAAGAAGATTGTAAAAAACAGTTTCCATTTGTTTATTATTATTATTATTATTATTTTAGACATCAAGAAATAAAAGAACCTTATTAAGTAGTCGTGGTGTAATATCATTTTGGAGAGAATTTGAACAAGAAAGATGAGAAGATAAACTTTCAACATTTGATTTTAATAATTCTTCAGCTGTGAGAGATTTAATTTAAATTACTTTAATTGTTTTGATTATTATATTAGTATCATATATTAGTATCATATATTAGTAACATATTATAAAAATTTTACTTTGATATAAATTTTAATTGTTTGCTTAATATATAAAATAATTCATTATGCCTTGTTCCTTGTATCGGTATGATTGACTGTATTTTTTGTATTTCATATGCAATATTCATTATTGTTCTAATAAAAAGAGAAGACGAATTGAATGTTACAAATTACATGTTAGATTAGTAAAGATAAAGAATTAATTACAAATTTTCAAATGATTTTATTATTAAAGATATATGTGTATATATATATATATATATATATATATATATATAT
>NW_012132175.1:0-2392 GCF_000143395.1 Atta cephalotes | reverse complement strand
GAGGAGGAGGAGAGAGAGAGAGAGAGAGAGAGAGAAGAAGAGAGAGAGAGAGAGAGAGAGGCCGAAGAAGAGAAGGCAGCGGCAAGAGAGATGATCAAAGCCCCGTCCGCATGTCAAATGGAGAGTCCGACCTCTCCATTGCAGCGATGGCTGACCAACTCAGATGATCCCCCGCTACCGCTGAGTAACCTCTCGCTTCCTGGCAAATCTCATTCGGTCTCTCTTTCCCTCCCTTTCCTTTTTCTCTCGCTCTCTCTTTCTCTTTCGCCACCTCCGTCACCTCTGAAATCGCTGCGGCGGTGTGGAAACCGCAGTCTCGCTACGGCTGCGACGACCCTCGTGTACGACGTGTATCGGCTTCGCTACGTGCCCGCCGGCATAATTCAATTTTCGTCACGGTGGATGCCACCGGTTCGTCTCACCGCTGTTCGTCGTTCTTTCGTCTTCAAGTACATCAACTCGCGGCGCGGTCTAGTCCTGCGGCCTAGCCCGGCCGCGAGAAGGAAATGTGGTTCCGAGAAGATCGTTGCTTCTTGAGAGTGAGTGGCTCAGAGACTGGACTAAGGACTCTCGAGAGAAAATTTCATTCTAAGTACTATTGACGTTCTGGCTTTTTCATACACGAATTCTGCAGGTGCATACGTTGCATATATTCGATCGCGCGACATACCTGTTGTACTCAGTTATGAATAAAAGAGAGATTAAATTGATAGATCTTGAACTTTAATAACGTAAATAAAAACTTATTAATCTTTAAATGTTTAATCTTCATTGAAGTCGCTCCATGATAAGGCTATAATATATACTAAAGTAGTTTGCACAAGTTTTACAGTTGATCCCGCGCCGGGAATATTTAGAAAATGTAGGAATAAATGTATAAGTAAAACTCGGTTTTTCATTTTCCGGTTAATGTGTGATTAGATTTAACTTAATGATAATATAAAAATTCTTTTCTTTTAATTACGTTTAATTACTGAATTGATGATTTTATAATGATAATTTTTTAAAGATTAAATAAAGTTGATTAAACATAGGATAATTACGGCAAATATACCGCGCTGGGGTTTACGATGCAAAAATCAGAAAAAATAGAAGGAATGGGGATAATTTTCCCGCAACTATTCTATTACATGGCTTTATGTTATATTAGTATAGTGTTATGATTTTAGCTTTTTACTATTAATATTAATGTTAATATAAATATTAATTAAATTGTGAGTTGAATCGATTTGTTATTGTGTTAAAGAACACCATCATAAATTATAATGTAATAATAAAATAATTGTAGGACGTGCAAAAGATTTAGTTGTTATTTTGTGATAAGTGTAGAAGAAGAGTAAAGCATATTGTATAACAAAATACAAGTACTTTGCTCTTGTATTCTTTGTTTATTTTGTTATCTTGTATATCCCACCTGTTTGGGATATATGGCAGTTTTAGCGTGTGGGATTTATGTCCAAAGCATATAAATACCCAAAGCATGAGCAGATTAAATTCATTGCACTAAACGCATTACATGAAATATGTACCTCATAACACTTGTAATACATGTGGGAAGATTGTAATTATTATTTATTACTTCATATACATATTTATCATTCTTATTCCTTAATAAAACTTTATAAACGCATTTTATAAGTTATTTTATGTCTTATTTATATGCATTATTTGTAAGTTTTTCATGAACCGTACGTATCCCCTTCCCTCTTCTTATGAGTAGCAATATATTCCACCTCTATAGGATATACGGCAAAAATACAAGGGTTTAAAAAAATTCATTTTTTAATACGAAATATAAATAGATATTTCAGATTTCTAATATTTTCTTCATAATAACAGACAATATAAAATTTTTACTGATGTAATTCGTTTTTTAACTTTAAACATATATATTACTTAATAAATTAAGTTTTTGATAGGTGCGGTGTATATCGGAGTTATCCTAAAACTAGAAAAATACAATTTTTATATTATTATGAGATTAAGTAAAATTAAGTCTAAATCACAAGTTAACCAAAAAATCAGCCTTAGATAATAAAAGTAGTAAATATATTTTTATATGTTATTTAAAAGAATAAAAAAAAAATAGAATGTTTTAGCTCAATTGTTAAAAAATTTAAATTAACAGAGTACTGAATGTATAAATGTTTAACTATGGTAATTTTTTAACTATGAGCAAATTCATTAAATAGTATTTATGTTATGTCTTCATGTAAATTACTGAATTTTATATAAATAGTATACAAATTTATAAAAGTAACTGACAGCTTTTAAAGTTCTCATTTAAATTTTTCCGGGTTTATTTATATTTAATTATGTACGTAACTTTATTCATTTTGTTTTATGTATCTTTATATATATATATATATATATATATATATATATATACTAT
>NW_012132174.1:0-2391 GCF_000143395.1 Atta cephalotes | reverse complement strand
GAGAGAGAGAGAGAAATAGAGAGAGAGTCGTAGATTTTATCAAATTCAATTTTTTAAATGAAATTTTATTATAAAAATATTTTTGCAGATTATTTGACAAATGGTAACATTGTGGATTCACCATACAAAAGCGGGCAAACAAACGGTAATAAGGGAACTTTGATTGTACATAGTCAGCAAAGGGTAAGTTAATGAAGCCACTGAATTTTTCTTATTGCACGAAAAATTAACATTCGCGTGAAAAGTTATGAGAACTGAAAAATCAGGCTTGAATTTATGAAAATGGAATATAAGTTTAAAATTTTCCAATTATCAAGAATTCCTTAGAACAATTTGTGTGTGTATAATAAAAAGTTGTTTTGATTCTCCGAGAATTATTTGTTTTAATAAAAATGATTTGTTTTATCCCTGATAAATATCTTTTTGATCTTTGCGATCATATTGTGATTTTCTACTAAATGCGCATGATTTTTATTTGACTTCTCTTGCAGCAACCAGAACGGCAGATTGTCAAGGTAAGAAGTACGTGATATTGTTTGCATTTTTTCGTGTGAATTAAAATAATTATTTTTTATATAACGGGAAAACTAAATAAACCTCAGGAATAATTGTGTCAATGTCATGCAACTTAAGAGATCACTATATGTCGCATTCAGTAAAACAAAATTTGATAAACGAATTCAAAGTGTCGTTATTTGCATTTTAATTTACTTTAACATTAAGTATTTTTCTTCTGTTTCATGAAAGTATTAACCATGATTGAGTGCTGTGTATTTACTAATGTGTAATAGGTCGCTCTGATGGAGACTGGAAACTGGCAAGAGATATCTCCGGAAGTAAGTAAATATATGTAATGTTATTTTTATCTTTATATAAATGAAATTTTACGATGGCAACAAACAATTGATTTTGCATCTACTTGTATAACTTTTCCATAATACTGTCTGTGCAGCACGGAACAAAAGATGTCAATGCTATCTCAGGACCAGAAAGCACGCCTAATTCCTCCAATTCAGAAGGTAAGAATTTTGAAGTGATTAAAATTCCAATCCACGAAAATTAATGATAAATATAATATATAAAATTATAATTTTATGTTAAGTATGTGTCACATCTCAAAGCATTATTGGAATATGAAAATTTCATACATTGTTTTATTATTACTTCTGAGTATTGGTATAAAATTTGAGTACAATTCTCTTATACTGCTTTAGAAGTTATTTAATTTTTTCTTATTTCTTATTGCGTTAGCGTGTATTTATTCTTATCGTATTGCAGTAATTTGTAATCAACAACATTTTGTGTAGAGAGAGGAAGAGCACGAAGAAAACGACGTGATTTCTTTGGAACCATAAAAAAACGACTGAGTCGATCTAAAACGAGAAGCAGATCAGTGGGTCCTGAAGGAGAAATTAATCACGAAGACGCTCATTCGAGATCCATATCTGCCGACAGAGCTCACGACCCTGGATCTGGTAAGATTTCAATATACCTCTCCCCCATCCACCACATCTCTTCCAGTATTCTTTTTTATAAATTAAATTAATTGTTGTCAAGTCTACAATAACATATAATTTTTGTTGCAAGTTGACATTTGTTTAATGATTGTGTGTTTGATATTTAGTGTATGTGTTTAAAAAAGTCTGTTCGATTGCGATTGATGTAAATATCTCCATATAAAGGAGATCTATTGAAGAGATTAGTCTTATTTATAGTTCGTTTTTCGATTGTATTGTATTATTACTCACTTGTACACGCTCTGTCTTGCTCACGTGTGCGTAACTCTCACGGTATCCGACTTTAATTGGTAAGTATTGTTAGCAAGAAAGAACGAAAACTTTGCTTTTCAGATAAAGTCGATAATATAATTGATAAGCGTTAATAAATTTGAAAAATGACCTTATTTCTAGATCTCATTTACAAATTTAATAACATTAACAATAGTTTACTTAGAAAAAATTTGATTATTCATATTTAATTTATCATTATAATTTGTCACAATTACAAATGTTCCGCGCTTACTATATGTTAATAAAACATACGGTTTCTATCAATTGTGCTTAACGAAAGTCGAGTCCATTTTTTTTTATTAATATATAATTTATTTATTTTTGCGCTTCAAAAATTACTTTTTTATTCTTTCATCTTAGTGAATGTATGTTTTTTATTCTTTCATCATTAGTGAATGTATATCTGATACGAATTAATCTTCTTTTTGTAGTTCATCTATCGGTACCAGAACAATCGAGACGATCAAGTTTGAGTGAAGCTTCGGGTATAAGCGGAACATCTACGAGAACATACGTCAATGAAGCTTCCACGCTTGTTCTCGAAACTTTGGAGAACGGTATAAAGAAGTAAGTTTACTCTCTCTTCAAGTAATTCCTTCTC
>NW_012132173.1:0-2393 GCF_000143395.1 Atta cephalotes | reverse complement strand
CATCTCATGCGATAGTATCTAAAATGCTGATATTGAAAATCTATTGTTTATTCAAGACAAAAGAAGAGAAATTAAAATAAAATTATTAAAAAACAAAAAAAATGGTTCTCCCTGAATTTATTTATTCAGTATTTTGAATTTATTCGAAAATATATGTGAAATATAATTGTACATAAACGCATTTGCTGAGATATATTTTTGTGTTAAATTGCAAGTTTGCAATATTATAAATATAATATAATATAATATAACATAATATAACAACATTAATATAACATAATATAATATAATATAACAAACATAATATAATTTTCTTTAAAATTATAATTTTGAAAAGGAAAAAATATTAATATCAATACAAATTTTTAATATAATTTGCCGTAGTATAATAATATTGTATTTACTTATTTATTAAAGTCATACAATACCGAGTGTCCTTAAAGAATCTAGTACGTTTCTTTTCTATGGATTTTGGTTCTTGGTCAAATCTTTCCATAATAATTTAGGAGATCGCGCGTATTGACACTTTTAATCAGGATACCTGAAACTATACAATTTCCCAAAATATGAAAAGATTTCACCGAAAACCAAAATCCATACGAAATGTGCGGAATCCTTTCGGCATCACATCTCCTGAGCAGGCAGAACGAACGAAGTCGAAAAATCCTCTACCATTTTATGATTTTCGCAATAGTTAACGAGATAATAAAAATCGCTAAATATTGATTTTCAATAATTTTTTACTTAAATACTATCGACTATACATTTAATATTTCGTTAACCATTGCGAAAATCGCAAAATGGTACAGGACTTTTCGATTCAGTTCAGTCCGCTCTATCTTCTTAGGATGCCGAAATTTAAGAACATCCTATATCCAAAAGACGCCCTGAAGACATTCAGAAGACATTCCCAGGATAAAGTATGCTATGTGGAAAGAGGAAGAGAGATTAGATGTCTTTTTTTATTAACTTAACAACTGTTTGAAAAAAGAAAAAATTGGTTTCGCAGATTCAACTCTACGTGGTACAACGCAGTTGTTTCAGAGCAAAAGACATTGTTAATAATAATGATGCGACGCTATCAACCACTCATCTTGACTGCCTGTAAATTTTACGTGATGTCTTTGCAGAATTTTGGAACGGTAAGGAAAGAGTACTGTATTCGGAATCATAATAACAATGAATAATAAATATATATATTTCGAAGATACTTCAAACAACGATTTCCTATTGCATGTTCATCAGACAAGTTTAAAAATGTTTCTATCAAGTTATATGCCTAGAAGTAATATAGAAAAGTCACGGGAATATTAGAGGTGTACTGATTTCTTTTACAATCATATCGAAAATTCTCCAGGAATATGTTGAGATTTACAGGTAAGTAAATATGTAGAATAAATAATATAAATAAAGTGTAGCAGTTCATAGATATGTAAATTTCTTTTTAGAAGAATATCAGGATATTTGTGGAAGTATTTAAAACGGTGTTACAATTTATTTAATGATTCTTATTTTCGTAAGATATTCACTGATACAAATTTTGATTAATGTATTTTTGTACAGAAAAAATTCTATTTCTATATATATCTTATCTAAACATAAATATCTATATAATATTATCAATAATAATAAATTTATCTATTTCTGTATCTGCCTATAATATTGTCTAAACAATAATTCTTCTTATGGAATACTTGTAAATAAAGTATTTTCAAGAAAATCTTCGGTGAAATTAAAAATTGTTTCCGATGTATATGATCGTCTTTTGTTATACTGTATGAACTGAAATGGACGATTCAAATGTAGTGTTTTACTTCGAACATTTTTCACTTATCTTTTGCTTCCTTTCTCTGTAAATAATCAAAAAACAATTGTGATATCGCTGCAGCAAAATAATCGCGCGTGCTAGGAAAACTAATATAGCAGATAAAATTGCCTAAAGACAATGTTTTGCGCGCTGTCGATCGATTTCCTCGATGCTTCTGAAAAATTCATGTTTCTGCGTTAAACGTACGTATTTTTCTTCGACGTAATTTACCAAATAATAAAATTAAAAAATTAGAGATGCAGAATTGAATAGACTTTTAAAAAAAGTTAAGATGATTATAGCAATAAAATAATAATCGACGAGCTCTTGCTTCTATGATCAGTTTAAAATTTTCGAAGCAAATGGAAATCCTGAAGAGTATTACAAACTAAATCGATTTATGCTATTGCTTACTGAGTTATGATTTGATATTACATATCAAAGCAATTTGAGCATTCCATTTGCTTTAATAAGAGCTGTTATCACTACTATTGTTGTGTATTGAGTTGTCCGGAATATTCGTGTCGATTTTTGGTAGGTGGCGTAAGGACAGGTCTGAATATATCAGAACGATTGAAAACAAATG
>NW_012132172.1:0-2392 GCF_000143395.1 Atta cephalotes | reverse complement strand
ATAGTTTTAGCAACCTTCTTTTATTCATACAAATCAATGAATTAAATTTTTGATATTCTGTATCATTAAAAAAAATTGATATGTCATACTCTGCAAAAGTGGCATCTTCCCCCTATATACGGGTAAAATACTATCTCCTATGGAAAAAGATCACAAACAAAATATATCACAAACTATTAAATAATATAATGCAATATAAACTATTTTACTTATTTATTAGTCTGTATTTTATTTTATACTTGTATCTATTTTTTATTTTTATATCTATATTTTTTATATTTATATCTATATTTTCATTACAGAAATTGCTGGAAATGATGTCCTTCCGTTGCTTTGCATCGACGTCGCATTATCGAAGACGTTCAAAAATTTTGCATCGATGCGGAAGAAAATCATTTCCAGCAATTTTTGTAATGAAAATATAGATATAAGTATAAAATAAAATATAGATATAAGTATAAAATAAAATATAGGTATAAGTATAAAATAAAAAAATATTTATAACTTGAAAATGAAGCGTTTTCGAAATCATGTTTATACTTTGACTTTTTTTCATCCTTACAAGTGGAATATGCTTAAAATTTGGCCAACTATTTCTGAAACATCTTGTATAGTCACGACTTTCTACGCTTCGCGTGAAGAAAAAAAGTTCTGTAGAGATATACTCATTTTTATTTCGTTTTGGAGAAAATTGCAAAAAAAATCCGGATTAAGCTTTCTTGCATTAAATCAAGCATATATTAAGGAAAATCGAAATTTTGATTTAAAAATCATTCACTAGCGACCTCTAAATCTTAATATTTCTGGATAAAAATTTAGAGGTTTGGCATGAAATAGACGCTTTTAAGCTGAGAGACTAATTATAAAATATATATTTTTTTGTCAGTCTAATTAATATAATATTGTTCAGGATGTCCTGGATAACTTTCGTTAAGATCAAGTCATTGGAAATTCTTTCTCTTAGGGGCCTATTCTGTAACTCTTAACGATATCATTAAATTGTCGTTGCGCAGCTTTTTTACTGTATACAAAATTTGCATAATGACAATGTAACGATATCGTTGCAGTCGTTACAGAATAGGCTTCTTATTTTCATTTTTACATAAAAATGAATTTTCATTGCAAAAATGAAAATAAGAGAAACAATCTCCAATGACCTTGATCTTAACAAATGTTATCCAGGACATGATCTTAAACAACATTCAAGAGGTTTTAGCTATCAGCCGAATACCTTGCGTAATGTTAATGCCGGCGGTATGGAATTATTTTGATTATCGGATTACTATAACTTTCAAACCTTGTAACTCGAAAAGTATTTTATGAAAAATAATTTTATTAGTGTTTTGAAAAGCTCTTGACACCAGCTATTAGCTTCTGGAATCAAAAGTAAGGTGTTCAATTTTAAAAAAATCAATGTGACTTGGCGATGCTACCCCAAGATTAACTGGTAAAATCAATAATTAGATTTTTTTGAACCCTACAATTTTTGTCTGAAACACTTCTGTCAAACTTATATTTTCCGAGATATTCACATGTCCTGACCTTTTTAGAACACTCTTTTATAAAAAGATGAAAGCCTCGGATTTATTCGGGAAGATGTTTTTGAAAGAAATGTTTCAGACAAAAGTTGTAAGATATCAAAAGATCTATTTACAGATCTTATCAGTTTGACCTTGAGTAGTCGCCAAAGTCAGATCAAGGTTACGATTTTTTTTTAATAGGATACTCTATTTTTAATTTCAGAATCTAATAGCCAGTGTCAAGAGCTTTTCAAAACTTTTTATAATAAAGTAATTTTTCGGTTAAGTAATTTTCGAGTTATGTTATGAGCTTAGACAGTTACAGTACTGCTGTCTTTAGCATTATCAAAAATGTATCACGTGGAGATTACCCGATCGAATTTATCTTGTGTGTGTGCGTATGTGTGTGTGGGGGTGGGGGTGCGTGTGCGTGTGCGCGCGCGCGCGCGCGCGCGCGTGTGTGTGTGGATGAGTAAATGGGTGGATGAATGGTGGATGAGTAAGTGGGTCGGTGTGTATGCGCGTGCGCTCGTTTTGAAAAGTTCTTGACATTATTTTACTGATAAAAGTAGGATTGATTTATCCAGCCAGTGAAGACAAGATGGATTTATCCACCTGGCAAGATAGACTAATTTTGGTTTGGACTAATCAAATAATGATTAAGAACTTTTCAGAACAAGCACTATACATACATACATACATACATACATACATACATACATACATACATACATACATACATACATACATACATACATACATACATACATACATACATACATACATACATACATACATACATACATACATACATACATACATACATACATACATACATACATACATACATACATACATACATACATACATAC
>NW_012132171.1:0-2392 GCF_000143395.1 Atta cephalotes | reverse complement strand
AGAGAGAGAGAAAGAGAGAGAGAGAATAATAATAATAATCAATAATGCCATATACATACATACATACATACATACATCAGAATTTAATAGAAAATCTTTATGATGCTACTTAAAAAAAATAGAGAAATATTAGAAAAAATATATTGTTTATATGTAACAGACTCTGTATATGCTGAAAAATTGAAAAATTAAAATTAATTATGTTATAAACATTATTCTTTTAATTCAGATTTAATTTTTGCAGCTACATTTATTTTAACTAAATTTAGTTTTGCCTTGTATATTAATTTTCACTTTGTATAAAGATCTTTAACTTTGTCTAAAGTTTCAACATAGTGAATATTTATTGTTTAAAGAATATGTCATTCTGCGTTGTAGCATAATTGCTATCAACTCATATTCTCTTTTTTCCGTGAAATGAGAGAAGAGAAATCGTTACTTTACATTCTCGACAAAATCTCCCTGAAAACTACTGCAAAAAAATTTGTTTACATTAAAACGTACATTTTGCGACAGAATTATACAGATCCATTGTGATTTTGCCCGCTTAAATGATGCAACATCGGAATTACGTTATTATTTGCAAAACTAGGAAATGTTCGCGTGGGACTACGCGATAACGACGGTATATAATTGAATCATCTTTTTAACTTTTTATTTTACAAATATTGCGTCACCTCGGCAAATTAAATCATGTTACTATTAGCATCGCACAATTTTGTATAATCTATGTGACAAGCGCCATGTAAAAAGTCTCGTTCGCCAGCAGCAATAAACGGGATGTAAAAATTCTTGTAAAAAAAAGATCATGCTGCAAGCGAATGAAGGGTAAGCTTTGCGATCCATTGTGTGCCCCAAGCGGTGTCATAGGTGTTCGCTCTAATTTGTCGTTAATTAACTCACTCAGCGCGAGTGTGGAATTTTGACCAAATAATTATTCTTTATTATGGTATAAAAGATCTGAAGGTGTAAAATCGCAAGATAAATCATAACTCTCACATCTCGGAACAGCATGTTAATTGGAGATGTCATTACATATGTGATATCAAAAAGAATTTTTTCGGTGGCGTTTGCTCACTTTTAAAAGCATTTACCTTTATATGAGAACGATAATTTAATGACTGCTCATTTGCATGACCATATCATTATAGTATTTTCTATTCTAATATTACGTGAAATGTATATATTTATCTCCATGATTGAGAAATATTGATAATCATTAATAAAACAAACATATCGTATTAATCAGTTACATGTATAGCAAAATAAAGTTGTTAAAATTAACGAGGTTTTATAATTCAATACGTAAAATTCATCTTTAATATAAAATTATAGCATAAGACAATACATTTCTAATATGAATACTAATTTACAAAAATTAATTTTTTTATCACTGTCCACGAATATGAATTAATAAAACTTTCTTTTAATACAATTAATTTTTAACATATTGCGTTCATTATAAATCATGCACCAAGAATATATATAAAGAACTATAATATTTTTTTACAGTGTCACACATCTAATATAAATTAATTTTCATTTATGAATTTTTCCACAATTTTAATTGTTTATATATCTTATAATTTATATTACGTTCGTATGTAGTTTATAATTATTATTATTTTTTCTTTGTAAGCAAAAAACTTGGTTTCTAATTAGCTCAAAGATTTATATTGTAGATAAAAGATGACTCAATGAAATACGTTTTAATCCGTTTCTACCAATGTAGATTAACTATAATCTCTTGGTTTAATTTATTTTTATTTTCTAATTCTTAGAATTAGATTCTTAGAAAAAGATGAATTAGTTGAATTAGAATTTTAAGATTAAAATTAAACTACATTGGTAAAAACAGGCATTACACATACATTTTGTGAAAGATATGAAATGTTACAGACTGCATTGATTTTTCTATTTTTTAATCCACATGGAAAAAACTTAATCTTCCGTTCAAGCTTAACGAAATTCTGAATTTCATATAGTCGTAATGATTTGATGTCTTAATGATGTCAGAATGCATTCATTTAGCGCTTTACAGCTTACATTGAGTGCTATCATAAGTTAAAAACTGTTCATCAGCGAAAACGTAAGCGTCAGCCAAAACTTTTCGGCCGGATATAAATCGCGTGAAATTTTCCAGTAACCGCACATTTCAATCGATATATTGTAACCAAATAACAAAGAACGAGTGGTGCAATCGCGCGAGAAAAGCTCTCGATTGCCGGCTGGCCGCTCGTTAACCCTTTGAAACCCGGATGTTTCATTTCGGAGGAACACTATTCGAATTGTAGCGTGAACGGGGTGATGATGTTATACAAATAAAGTTCGTAAATAACTAAAGAGAAAGAGAGAGAGAGAGAGAGAGAGAGAGAGAGAGAGAGAGAAGAAA
>NW_012132170.1:0-2392 GCF_000143395.1 Atta cephalotes | reverse complement strand
TTTGGTCCCTTAATCGGAAGTCTCCACGGCCAAATATGTGGCGATGAACGTAACTTGATATCAGTGCACAGACTTAGATGCTTTAACTTATTATAGTAAATTGATTATCAACGTATTTTATGCAAAGTTTATCTATTTGATTTATAAAAAATAATTTTTTAATTAATTAGAAAGAAAGGTAAATTAATATTTCTCATGCTTTGTTATCTTCATTAAAGTTCGCAAGCAGCCTTCAAAACGTTCGTCACAGCTCGATGTCTGCACCACAGAGAAAACAACTATGAGACGAATTTTCGTGCTTTTCCCTCAAATGTTTAGTGGCGGCTCTTGTCGTGGCTGTAAATTCATTTCGAGCATTACAAAACGAAGAGGCGGAGTAAAATGTGTCAGTTGCGAGGTGCGCCCGGGTAACGAAAACAACGAAAATAAGTACGTTCCTCGCGTTCAACATGTTCGTTACCCACGTCGCAGCAGGTACGTCTGTTACAGCGGGATTGATTTTGCAAAGGATGAAAATGTTTTTCGAAGAACGAGGCTGAATGCCGTGTCAGACTGAACGCGAATTGGTGTATGATGTCGTGCCATTGTCGATGGCACGATAATCAGTTTTTTAGCGCCGCTGCCATTTAGTGTCGATCGCGAGTCCCGCTCGTAACGCGACAGGAGTCGTCAGAATGACAGAGCTTGATCAAAGGACCAAGCCAGGCGTTTGATGTCTGATGCACGCGCTCCCGTTTCAACGGTCAGCAGCCGCCGGCTGAATTCAAATTCGCGATCGAACTTCGGATTTCGATAGGACACCAGTCGAATCGTACCGCAGGTTTTAACGGATATTTCGAGATCCTTTGATATTTCATATTTTTCCAGATCGATGTCGGTTGTATGACACGGTAATGAAATTTTCGAAAAACAACGAAAAGCTCTGCAATTGAAGTAACATTATTGAGAATATATTCATTGTAATTTATTCAATTTCAAAATATTTCCTCTCTTATTTCGATGTGTATGTAAACATATCTTTCCAATTCAGGAATAATTCAAAGAAGGGTCGTAGACAATTTTCGCACTTTACTTTTTTCCAGATTCTAATAGAGCGAACGATTCGAATTTGATGACCATTTATTTTGAAACGACAACGAAATTGGATCTTCCACCGCCCTTATCGCGATTTTCTAATTTTTTATCCTTGCCATTTCAATTCCCATCAGTTATTTATGATTTTCTTATTATTGTTCTTCCTTCTTGTGAAGAACGTCGAGTGTCGCGACTATCAAAATCGAATTAGAACAAAGGGGAAAAGAAGAGTCTGTTGCGCACCCTCTACCCTAACAATTTCGAGTGAAATATAGATTTCCGCTTATTGGCTGCGAGATTTTGAAAGCGTCGTGTTGCGATTTCTCACGCCTCGCAGATTGATTCTCCCCGCCTTCAATTGAGACTTTCAAGAAGTGCGACGGGTTAACCGCAAACAATGTCTTCGAAATGACGCGTGAGCCCTTGAGAGAAAATAAGAGGAAGGTTCTGCTTTGGAAACCGTCGAGATTTTATGATACTTCCTCTATTTTTTGCACGGTGCCGCAATTTAGAAAAGGGTGCATCGACTTTTCGACGCCGGGATAAGTGTTTTTTCAGACATGATTCTACTTCTCTTTTCTTCAAATGATCTCACCGCTATTCGATTAGTCTTCAACTTGTTACGTGATGTGGCGTATAAATCAAACGTAACGATTTTTTTAAAAAACCCAGCAAGTTTTGCTTTTAATCCTCAATCGAATTTAACATGATTACAATATATTTCCAAGTATGCCTTTTTTGCAGAATACACATTAATAAAATTAAATATAAAAGTAAATATTAACAATATAATCACATGTAAAAAATAAAATTTTTCTCAATCATTTTATTAATTAATCAAACACCCAACAAACTATTTAAGAATTTGTTTTGAATATGATCCTGGCAGAAATATAAAAAAAAATTTTTATTCTATTTTACGTATAAATTTTTCTTTTTCTTTTTTGCTCAATAAATAATTTAATATTGTAACGCGTTTGTTCTTAAGAGACATGATTAAATTCTGCCAGACTTCGGCGGGACGATCTTTATGAAATTTCAATTACAGTTCCATCGATGTCACCGCAGGGTTCCTTTAACCTTCAGCCCTCCAACTTCACGCCTTTCAGTCTCCTCCCTTCTTACTCGTTCACCGAAAATTATAGGATGCAACCGTAGGTTACGAGACGAGTGTGATGTTCTCGAGATGAGAAACACCTTACTACCTTCGGCGCTTTTTCAACCGCGCCCTTGAAGGTCCCAAAGGGTGACGAGCTTCCCCTAAAATCCTCGCGATATATATATATATATATGTATATATATATATATATATATATAT
>NW_012132169.1:0-2391 GCF_000143395.1 Atta cephalotes | reverse complement strand
TCCCCTCCCCCCCTCCCCCTCCCTCTCTCTCTCTCTCTCTCTCTCTCTCTCTTGGACATGGTGTTGTTGGTCCAATGCGTCCAGTCAAAGGGAATTAACGGGACAACGTCAATATCGTCGTCGAGAGCGGAACGACGGTTATTCTTCTGTGCAATCGACAACACGAGGATAATGACCCCGCTGTCTCTAACCACGCGCGAGTAACGGACAATAGGCCCTCTTCGTGGTAACCAATCCATTCTAAATTTTCTTCCATTATCTCTAATCGACTGCATTAGAATTATCCGTGAATTTTCCGTATCAGGAGCATGCGGTGCTTCATTTTGTAACGGGAGTCTCATTGTCTGACTAAAGGAGTTACCGCGCTACTTCTGTATTCTTTTTATCTCCTCTCTCTTTTAATCTCCCTAGCGACTTAATTCGGTGTCTCGATATATTCCCGCGCAAAAACATGTAACGTTAACGTTACGATTGTACTTTTATGGAGCGTAAATGCAGTTAACTACTCGGTCGAGGCAACCATAAATATTCGACATAATTCTCAAACTATTCATTCTTGATCGACATGCAAATTTGAAAGCTTTGAAATTTTGTCATATAATCATTTCTTCAAAGGCGTATTTTTACAGAAGAAAATATGCGAATATCAGTGCGATCTGTAATCATTGTACGTGATAAAAATCAGTAAACATGAAGGTAATCGTCTCTGGGATGCTGATTCGCAAGAGATCGTAAGAACGAACGCGAAAACGACAAAAGAAACCCATGAAATCCGCGACGACGAGAGAATACCAGTCATGCCAGTCTAAGAACATACGCGAAAGATCCAACCGAGCTCCCTCGTTGGCCAAGTCCGCTGATTTTACGGACTTCCATCACATCGTTGCATTATTGCGAATCACTTATACGACAAACTTTCCATGTTTTCGAGGAAAGAGCACGAAGGGATGGAATATACTTATCAAATTTACGGATCCACTATTTCGTGATGACATATACTTCGTAGTTTCTTCCGCAACATTTTTATAGCGTCATAAAGTCGTAAATATGCCATCGCATCCATAAAACGCCGATATAGTCGCTCATTGACGCCTTTCGTTTACTTTTTTATGTATAATATGTGCTTAAAATCGAGCAATCATTAATATTGTGGTAGTTGTTAACTTTGATTATCGATATCGAAATTTAATTGCAGTGTACAATAAAAAAGAAAAAAATGGGATTGCGTGCATAATAATAAAAGAAAAAAATATATATTTGTTTTATGTATTGTTTTACATATTATCTCTTGCCTCTTTGATTATTGAAAGCGTATATATAGTTAAATATGATTAAATATTATAAAATTAATTCAGATGCCAATAATGACAGGATTCTATTTTGCAACATCCTCTCTTCTCTTTAATTATTTACATTTATCAGCAACGTTATATTCGCATTATTCAATTATGAACACACTGTTTATATTAATTTATTACATCCGGCATATTATTCTGACATTCCGGAATATATCTGATACGGTAGAATTCAGCTGTTACCGGTCGACTAATGGCACTGCCAACCGTATTTTCATTTAACACGATCGTAGATTTTAATACTGCATAAATCACCATCGGCTGTCAGCATTTTTTGATGATTAAGCTGTAAGCTGGAGGACAAGATTTATAACCTGCTTCGAGGTATAGTTTTATTGACGACTCGCAGCAGAGCGAGAGTTCGTATTTAAACCGTTTGGAAATATTCCAGCGACGGCTGTTCAGCTTTTCTTATACGAATCCGGCGTTCAATCCGGCACACAGAATCCGGTAGAAACGAGGACAGGCTAATGATTAATTATATAAATTATTACCATTGCCACCAAGAAATATCTATAAATCAGAAATAATTCTCCAACTCCATTTAGAAGCTGTTGTACGCTTCCGTAGATTTTTCATGATGCAATTTAATTTTGTCGAAAAGAGTAGAAAAACAATTTCTACGTGGCTATCGCTTTACGTTGATGAAGTAAATGTTTGCCAATTCAATTATTATCGCTGTGTAGAGATAGAGATTGTTCGGCTTATACGATTAATCAACGTCACTCATGTATATGACGCTATGCAAAAATAACAGTTTGCCATGTCACTGATCTACGCCACAGTTTTGTATATGCGCATCGCAGGTTATCATGATGATGTGATTTTGTAACGTAAATATGAGGCATGCTTGAAAGCATGTACTCTAATTATAAATAAAATTATATAATAATATTATGAGTAACATTTTATCAGTAATGTAGTGCATTTTATATAGATAGGGAAAGTATGAATCAAACACACTAAAAGAGAGAGAGAGAGAGAGAGAGAGAGAGAGAGAGAGAGAGAGAGAGAGAGAGAGAGAGAGATATATATA
>NW_012132168.1:0-2394 GCF_000143395.1 Atta cephalotes | reverse complement strand
TTATAATGTTCAAATATTTTTATATTTTATATCTATATAATTTTTATATTTTTATATTTTATATTTTATATCTATATAAACTACACATAGAAGTTTGTAAAAAATATTATACATTATATATATAATATTTATATAAAGTGCCACTATTTTCATGTCTTTAAAATTAAATTTGTATATAAGTAAAAGCCGTACATTTAACATTATTAATATATCGCTTATAATGTTCGAAATTAATTGCACTCTCCAATGCTTTGCAAATTGTAATTTAAAGACATAAAACCGATGGAATTATAATTTCTCTGACAACAGAATACCTCTGTTATGGTCGTGGACTTAATGAAAGCAGTCTACATTGTCCGTTTGTAATGCACATGCTCTTTGTCTGTAACGTTCAATTATGAGAGTTAATGATTTCGATATGTCGTCAAAAGAGATGAAAAGGATTTCAAATGAAGAAAAAACTAAGAAATACTAACGAGTTCTCGTATAGAACCTCCTAGTTTAGTGAAAATCTGTTTTGAAGAAAAAGACCGACTATAAAGAAGTAGACTGATTGTAAGTGCAGAATAAAAAATAAAAAAAATGAAAGATGCGACAAAAGGAAATGAAAACATAGTATAGACTAATCATGTATTATTTCTTGGAACAATGAAGACAAATTGTTGTTGCGAATTGAGTATTCTGTGAAATAATTAAGTTGCAACCGAAATAAAGACTTCCATGCTTAGTATTATTGTTTCATTCTAGTCTATGTAAAAGATATTGCTAACTAGATAGCTCGCGTTAGATTATACAAACCAATTATTTCTATAAACAAAAACTATTCTTTGAAGAATTTTCTATAAAAGAGAAAACTATCTGTCTGTAGAAGACATAACCATTGAAGAATACAGGAAAGCTTAGACGATAAGAAAATGAGGATAAGGAAATTAGAGTTTTGATATGCTATCCTTTAAGGCTCATAGATGGAATAGGAAATGAAAGGCCTTCACTGAAAGCGAAGGCTTGAAGGAAAAATCCTTTACAGAGGGATTTCAAGATATGGATTATGCACTAGAACCTCAGTTTATTCTACAATATATGATGAGTAATCATGGATGCTATATCCTGTGACTGCTGTAATTAATATATAATGACCTCATTATACGCGCAAGTTATGAAATATTCCGTACTTAAAATATTGTATGTATTTCTTTATATAATATATAATACTGATGTTATTAATTTTTTTCACTTTTCTATTTAAATTATCTTTTTGAAAACTTGATGTTACTGTTAAAAATTTGTAATGATTTCATGCTTAATTAAATATTTTTTTCAATTTTACTGTACAAAAGATATCGTTAATTTAAATGTATAGAAATTTTAGAAATAAAAATGTTACTTTATTCTGTCTCGGAATAGTTGCTCTTATTCACATGTAAATTTCTCCGATAATCCGATGTTACCTTTGTCCACATAGGTATACAAGACCACAAAGCAGAGGCTGTTAATCTCGTCTAGGATACTTGTGTAGGAACGACCTATTAGTCGAGTGATCTGATTTCTCTCTAATAGACTACTTATCTCGCCTAACGCCAGCCTGAGGGGGTTTAATCCAATGCAATTGCCGTTAGCTTATTATTCAAATTATATCAAATTGTTTTATTTACTCCCTTTAATGATCAAAGTAATGTAAATGCTGAAAAATGTAAAATGGAATTTAAAGTATTAAAGAATGATAAATTATTATTAGTGCATGTATTATATTGTGCGGTTAAATAAGTAAAAAAGATTTTAATAAAGAGTAATTGATGTTTTCTTTATTGGGTATTTTATAATTAAGTACATAATAGATTCAATTTGGAGTTAATAAATTCTACAATTTCATTTGAAAAACATCAGTCAGAGGAATATCGAAACAAAATAATAGAAGATTTTTATGTATAATTATTTATTACCGATATGAAAAAGAGAAATTTTTTATATTATAGCTATTTAAATACATTGTTTGCAAAACTACAAGTGAACGAATTACATATTATTTAGGAATGATATGTAATTTTATGTATAACGCGAAACAGATTATGATAGCTCGTGTTGAGGTGAAATGACGAAGCTGGCCGATCAAGGCGTTACACAAATCCCTGTTCGATGTGATACCATTCCTACCGGATTTGTCGCCAAATTTCGTGCTGAAACAGTTGTCTATGTTCGCGCTCGGCAAAGTTTACGAAACCATTTTCCGACAGACGATTTTGGTTTATCTCATACGTGTATAGAGTGATGTTGAGTCCGCCCATTCCTGTACTTTCGAAATTTATATCTTCTATATCATTTTTTCTGGCTCTATATATATATATATATATATATATATATCTACCTCCCCCCCCACCCACACACACACACACACAC
>NW_012132167.1:0-2395 GCF_000143395.1 Atta cephalotes | reverse complement strand
AAATTATACATATTGCATTGCATATCTTACACTATTTTTATAAAGTTTACTAGGATAATTAAGAAGAAATATTAAGGAACAATATTAAGGAGAAATGAAAGAAAACTTTCTTTTTTCTTCTATATATCAAATTTCTATATATCAAATTCGTAACCAAATTTCAATTTAACACCTTCATAAGCAGCTCTCATCCATATGCCTACGGCATGTGCTCCAGGATGTGGATATTTGAATGTCTACACATATATAAATTATGATAAATTATAATTTTGCTCGAAATTTAAATAATTATTATATGTATGATGTACATATGTATACAAAACATTAAAAATGCTCAAATAATACCTTGTAATTATTTGTAGAATCAAAAGAGAGAGATCCTGACATATGTATAGTTTGCATAGCGAAAGTTTCAGCAGCTTTAACAGCTTCCCCGAATGCATTGATAGGATTTAAACCAGAACTTAATGCATCTCTTAATTTATTTTCCGCAGGTATCAAAGCATCCAACATGGTTCGATCACCAATCGATGTCCCGCTAATCTTAGATATCATCTTGTTTGCAGATGTTAGAGCGGTTAACCACATATTGACAGTTATTTGATCATCATTCCGAAACTTAAGAAAACTCTAAAATATTTGTTAAAATTTCTTCTCAATCTTAAAGATGAAAAAAGATTGTACTGTTGATAATCTTACTTTAGCAGCAGTATCAAAAAATAACGAGTACATTCCACCTTCTAAGCTACCCATTTCTTTTTCAATAATATGGCTTATTTGTATAAATGTTACAAAAGGTCTTGTTGCTAAAATTCTCCCTTCCTATGCATACGAATATTTGTAATTGTTGATGAAAAAAAAAGATTCATAGGTACTTAATTTCATTCATTGCATAACCTCGATTGCCAATTTTATGGCATTGGCACTTTGCGCAAGTATGGTTCCATAATTTCCATCACCACATTCTCCATCCATTATATCAAGTTGTTTTGCACATGCTATTAAAGCTTGGCAGGCAAATGTTAAAACTATAAGAAACGCTGAACTATTCTGAAGTTGCATTATTGGTCCTATATTGGATACATTATCTTTACATGCTACCTGCAATTAAAAAATTTACATTATAAATAGTAGAATAAAAATTATTTACAATTACAGAATATATGTTTGAATTTAACTAATATGTAATTTATGACTAGTAATTAAATAAATTTAATTGACATTACCTGGGAATTTTGTTCTTCCACTTTATGTAATATTTCGTCATCCTTCATTATAAGCGTACGAAATGTATATAATAATTATAATTTTATTTCTATATTTCTAAATTACATTACGCACCGATATTGACATGTTCACGTAGATATATACACATCTGCATCTGACTAGCTGCTCTACAAAATAGAGATCTTTTATTGTATTGAAATACTGCGCTCTGCAAAATAACATGACGACTCATGATCAAATTTTCATTGGCTCTCAACTATCTATGCGTCATGTTTATAGAAACAAATATATGAATAATGAAATATTGAATCTACAATAACATTTACCGTAAATTAATTGTTACACTACGCATAAAAATATTATATTTTATACATATATATAGTTTATATATATATATATTAGGTGTACAACTTTGCTTCCGCCGTTTTCCTATAGATGGCTTTAGCGGTAAGTGGTGGTCGAAATAAATAGATCATAGACCTCATACAAATAAATTTGGGCATCTGTCAACATAACCCCATAGAAACATTAGTCGATTTGTGTCTGCATCATAAAGTTATTCTCGATTGAAAATGTCAGTTTACGAGCCAAATTCTCGTCATTTGCGGGAGGTTTTAATTTTTTGCTTCAATATGAAAACATCTGCGGTTGAGGCTCATCGAATGCTCTCAAATACTTATGGTGGCCGTTATTAGTGAAAGAACGTGTCGTGAGTGGTTTCAACGCTTCAAGAACGGTGATTTTAACGTCCAAGATCATGTTCTGTATTTGGTGGGACCAGCTCGGCGTAGTATATTATGAACTGTTAAAACCGACTGAAACAATCACAGGCGATCGGTATCGAACGCAATTGATGCATTTGAGCCGAGCATTGAAAGACAAACGGCCGCAATACAACGAGAGACACGATAAAGTGATTTTGCAGCATGACAATGCTCGACCCCAAGTCGAGCCCAAGTTGCGAAAGTGGTCAAGACATATTTGAAAACGTTGAAATGGGAAGTCCTACCCTACCCGCCGTATTCTCCAGACGTTGCTCCCTCTGACTATCACTTGTTTCGATCAATGGCACACGGCCTGGCTGACCAGCACTTCCGGTCTTATGTAGAAGTAAAAAATTGGATCGATTCGTGGATAGCCTCAAAAGATGACCAGTTTTTTACAAAGG
>NW_012132166.1:0-2399 GCF_000143395.1 Atta cephalotes | reverse complement strand
TTAATTTAACTTTAGTTACTACTTATTCTCTCTCTCTCTCTCTCTCTCTCTCTCTCTCTCTCTCTCTCTCTCTCTTTCTACGCGCGCTTTTTCATAATAATCATTAAATAGTATATTCTACAATTCAATTAGACACTGGTAGTTGTTTGCATATCTCGAAAAAAACGTTTTATAAAAATATATGTAATTATATATATAATTATATACAAAATATATCCATATATATTTTTCTTTTTTCGTGTATTTGTCCATATATTGGAAAAATATGAATAATTGAAGAATTTAATTTAATAATTTTTACATTGTTTTTTACAAAAAGAAAAATTATGAATGATATACAGTAGTATTCTATATATAATTATATAAATATTAAGTAAAAATTGTACATGATAAATACATTTTTATACAGGCAGTTTTGCCTCACTTTTTCAAATTTCACTTTTTATTTTTAATAAAACTAGATCTTACTTTAAAAAGAAGTATCTTAATTAATTATTTTCCAATTCTACTTAATTTCTCTATGTATATAGAATATACAGAAGAAGGAAAAAAATATATAAAGTGGGCCATTTTAATGATCCATATCAAATATCTTTTTTCCTATACTTTTTACAAAAAATGTTGCGGACAAAAGTAGAAACAGTTTTGAGAGGAAGTATATTTTGATCATATTGTTTTTCTTGGGAGGGGATATCCTTAATTAGTCAATTTAAAATACTAGAACAATACAGGCGCACGGCATTTATTTAATTTCATTATATGTATATATATATATATATATATGTATATATAGTTTGCGTGTACATATTACGTAATATATATGTGTGTATTAAGTGAAAAAATTTTTCATATATTATATCAAAAGTATATAAATATCTCGTAAACTATTAATTTTTTTATAATCGCGCGCACGTACTAAAATCAATTTTATGAATGAGACGAATCAATTGATGCAGTAAAAAAAAAAACATATTGCTTATTTATAAGTATTCATTTTGCCTACATATTTTTTTTAAAATAACTACATGTTTTTTTTTTAACATTTTACACGAACTGATTCATCTCATTATTCTATTCATAAAAAGCATTAAGATATGATTATGAAAAAATTAATAGTTTACAAGATATTTAATATTTTATATCAATGAAGTATAAAATATCTTGTAAACTATTGGTTTTTTATATCTTAATATCTATTTTCATATATAGAATAATTAAAGGAATCATACTATGTAAAAAAAATCATATAATTCCATTTAAAAAAATGAAAGTGTACCCTATCTCTTAGCGCCTCCATCTAGAAGAAAAACAACATGATCAAAATACGTTTCCCTCGAAACTGTTCTATTTTTGTTGTAAAACATTTTTTATGTAAAAGGCGTAGGAAAAAAATATTTAGGATGGGACGAAAAAGGCCCACCTTGTACATACATATACATGAACACATTTTATATATAATTATATACATTTATATATATTTTTACATGAAAATTTCCCGGGCATATGCACTATAACGCCAATTGTACTTTAGTTCACATTAAGGACACAAATTAATAAGGCACTCATTGTGAGAATTCCGACACATTTGAGTTTAATTTCAACGTTGGAAGACGCTTTGGAAAAACTGCGGCTCAAATCAAGATGCATTTTGAAAATGATGCATTGAAGAGAAGTACTGAATTATGCCATCGTTACTATGTAAAAATAAATCTGTCGCAATTTCCGCAATGAAAAATATAGACAAAAATTATTGCGTTTTTACGCTACTACGTTTATAATTACAAACTCACTTCCGACATAGATACAGCTAATGATTAAACTCGTGCAGCGATATATACATTAGTTCCTCTTTTACTATTGTTAACGCTCTTATAATAAGGACATTAATTACAAGAGATGGCAACTTAATTACGACATATCAGATTACGAAAACGTAATCATGTCAAGTGTCGTTTTATACTTTGTTAGATCGATTTTGTCTCGGTAATCTTATTGTGCAACGAAATTTTAGATTCAATATAAACTGTTCACTGCTAACACGGTTTTCATGATACGATAAACGATACGATAAATCAGAACTATTAAACGAAACTATTAACATCTTTAAAGTGTATATAATATATTTAATGTATACGGTGTGCTATATAAATTCGTCTCTTCTATCTGTCTATGCCCATTTCCATCAATGTAAGACTAACTTTAATCTCGGTTCAATTATTTATTATTTTTTTTTAATTCTTAGAATTAGAAAAGTTTACTAACAAATCTAAGAAGTAAAAAGAAAAATAAAAAGAAAACTGAACCGAGATTATAAAGTTAATCTTAAAATTAATCTTTATGAAACCGAGCTTTAAAATTAGATAATATTAAAAAACGTTTACAATGATTAAAAGATGCAT
>NW_012132165.1:0-2397 GCF_000143395.1 Atta cephalotes | reverse complement strand
TATATATATATATATATATATATATATATATATATATATATATATAACGTTAATATATTGTGTATGAGAAGGTTTTCAATTTAGAAAATCGTACTTTATCTTAACACTTCATATTATATATGCATAATTGTGCTCACATTAAAATATTGTTCATTTATGATTAATCAATTAAATATAATTGTAATATCATTAATTTAACAATAATAATTAGTATCATTTATATTCATTTTTTGAATTATTTTATTTTTTATTTTTATTTCTTGTAAATAATTTTGCTGGCTTGGTTAACACGTTGCATGGCGTAGCTGTTCTCACGAAGACTAAGTACATCGAGCTCAAGCAGTGGAGATTCGGGTACACCAATTGATCTTGATGATGACCAACAAGCTTTCTACAATCAATATTATCAGGTAATCGAATAACAGCCACAAAATTTTCTTTTATTAATACGGAGCGGAAGATAACGCATATTTAGAACAACGGGCAACAGGTATTCATACACACGAAAAATTTTAGCATTTTGCCTTGCAAGCTAACCCAATGCGGTGCATTTTTAAGACATGCATTTTTGCTCATATTACATATTTTTAAAATGTATTTTGCATTGTTTTGTACAATGTAAAAGTGCATACGGAAAACGTTCTATAACTTTAGCGCATTTCGCATTTCAGACATAATGATTAAAAATACATAATGATTAAAAATACAGATGTAATATCTCTTTCTTTCTTTCTCTCTCGTGTAAATGTGAATAAATATATCTCAATATATGGATATATATCAATTATGAGATTAATTTGTCTTCTAAATTATTTTTCTTTTTTTTATTAAGTTTTAATATCTATTAATTTTATATTCTGTTCTACTTTATATTCTATTAATTTATATCTTGCTCTTTATCATTTTTATGTCCCATATATTATTGAATTTTTAATAATAAAAGAATTTTGAATAAATTTTGAATACAGGGAGATCCAGCTGTGATTGCAACTGAGAAGCACGTTTACACTGGAGAACCGGATAGTAATGTAACAACGACAACCACAGTACCTGTAGTGGCAACCGAAACAAGAAAAGTAGCTCTTGAAAGTGAAGATGGTAACTATAGTGCCACAGGAGAGATAGTCAGTACACAAACTATATCTAGTAAAACCCGTACTGTTGAGACTATCACGGTTAGTATCATTATATCCTAATCAGATTTTAATATTGTTTGCTATGTGTATAATTTTTTAGTAAATACTGATTGTGTCTTACAGTATAAAACGGAGAAAGATGGTGTAGTTGAGACGCGAGTGGAACAAAAGATAACGATACAATCAGATGGTGATCCGATTGATCACGATCGAGCTTTGGCAGAAGCGATACAGGAGGCCACTGCTATGAATCCAGATATGACAGTGGAAAAGATAGAAATACAGCAACAAACGGCGCAGTAATTAATGAAGGATTGTCCTTCATACATACATAAAAGGGCACTCTTGGTCTATAAATAACACAAACAATTCGTAATCTTAGAGACTTAGAGGAAAACAAATTGGTATTTACATATATTATACATATATTATATATATTGGATGCATTGTTTTGATGCATCATAAAAAGAACCAGACTGAAATATGCTAAAAAATATGCTAAAAAAATGTCGATAAGTCTTTAAATATTTTATGAAGTTAATAT
This sequence comes from Atta cephalotes, assembly GCF_000143395.1. Taxonomy (NCBI): domain Eukaryota; kingdom Metazoa; phylum Arthropoda; class Insecta; order Hymenoptera; family Formicidae; genus Atta; species Atta cephalotes. The sequence goes on along the minus strand of NW_012132165.1, from coordinate 717 downwards.
AAATATAAAGCAAGGAACAATAAAGCTTTATACCTTTTCTTGTAAGAGAGTCAAAGAAAATTTTCTGTACGGCTTGCCCGATAATTCGAGCTTAAACTCGATTGAAAATTGAGTTTGATAGTTGAAAAAAATTAAATATTGAAATCTTTTTGAAGAGAGAATGGTACCTCGTACTATAAACTACAGTGTTCATATTAAAATAATTAAGAAAGTGTATTTATATACACAGAACATAAATAAATAAATAAATATTATATGTATAATGTATACATAGCTATGTATGTATGTAAACAAATGGATAAACTATTTATACATAGTTATGGCGATAATTATATATAATATATATGTATAAAAGACGGGGTGCCCTGCAACTTAAAAATTTTGATAATTGAGTATTTCATAACAGTAAAAAAAGAAATGACAGTCATATAAGAAATAACTAATATATTCAACAGTTATTTAAAATTTACAGTAAAATATAATACCAGAATATTCCAAATTAAGATACTAATGTCGAAATATTTATAGTCAACCAAATCTATTAAAAGCATATTCCTCTCGATTTATCGAAATCCTTTGTCCTCTAACGAAAGCTCATTACTTTCTCTGTTTCATCTTTGAGTGTGATATATTACAAGTTGTTAATAGTAACCAAAATATTCTGATTCATAATATTCGTATAAAGAAATAAGTAAAATATGTTGTGCAATGGGTTAC
>NW_012132164.1:0-2391 GCF_000143395.1 Atta cephalotes | reverse complement strand
ATATATATATATATATATATATATATATATATAAATATGTGTGTGTGTGTGTGTGATAGCGTAAACCGCGAACCGGTAGAAGAGATGTTGTTATCACCTAGTACGGAGTCTGTAGAGTAGAGCGGGGTTAGTGTGTTGTGACATATTTTTTAAAATTATTATAAATCTTCACACAATTAAAAGTACGGATTTCTACTGATTGACAAGGACAGGGCGCTTATCGATGGGCAATACAAAAAAAGATTTATGGGGATGCTGGAGTGTTGGCAGAATCAAGGTCAATATTACAGGTTTTCATTTCCAATGTATAAGATGCTTACGCTCTCTGAATTAATATGATCATGGAAAGTCGATCAATTAATTAATTTTATTCCATTTCCTACATAACTATCTGAACTCAGGGATGAAAACATGTATTAGGCTCGATCCCATAAATGTAAGATTTATTTTATTTTGGAAAATTTTCCAATTTTAGAATTGAAAAAAAATAAACCAGAATTGAAGTTAATTTTATATTTGTGGAATCGGGCCTTAGAAATTCAATTGTGTTATGTACATATGCAATATAGGCCGCGTCCCAATATATATCACCAATACTAAACAACATAAAGTATATTACAGATTTTTAACTTTTAATAGTTATATCGATACGAATGGCACTTTTTTTTTATCCAATGTCATTTAGATTAGGATAATATATTATCAATAAATGAATACGACATTGCACGTGATGTAACTACTCTCTTTGTCTCTCTGTCTAATAAAAAGAGATAGAGACTTATAGTACATATATTACTATGTCGACTCATATATCCAATATATTGTAGAAAATTGTATGTATACGAGGAAAAGTCAATAAGTTTTTAGAAAAACAAAGGAAAACACATTTTTTTTGATCGATTCATTTTTATTTCTTAACATAGTTAGCCTTTCAGCTCGCTATATTTGATCTAATGATTCTCTAACTTTTTCAAGTCCGAATAATATGATTTGTCCATCCTTCAAACCCTTCAAAATAAGTCTCTGTTTCGGCGATGAACTGCTCTTTGGTAAATTTCTTTCCTCCGAATTCTTCATTTCTTCAGGTTTGGAAACAGGAAATATCGCAGGGGGCTAATACTGGATGGGGAAGCAATTCGTAGCGGAATTCGTTGAATTTGGCCATCAATGCACGTGTGAACCTGTGCATTCTCTTGATGGAAGAGTACTTTCTTCTTTGCCAAATGGGGATTTTTTCTTTAAAATATTGTTGAAACGATCCAATAAGGCTGAATAGTAATCGCCATTGATCGTTTGTTTCGAAAATAATCGATATGAATTATACGTGTGCATCCCAAAAAACTAGCCATTACCTTTCCGGCCGACTTTATGGTCTTCTTCGGAACTGGTTCATCTGGTGAAGTCCATTGTTTTGACTGTTCTTTCGTCTCGGGTGTGAAATAATGAATCCATGCTTCGTCCACAGTAATGAATCGACGCAGAAATTCATCTGGATTACGTTGAAACATTTCCAAATATTCTTTTGAAATCGTCACACGATCGCGCTTATGATCCACAGTGAGCAAACGCGGCACCCATCTTGCCGATGCTTTTTCATATCCAATTGTTCGTGCAAAATTGAAACTGTGTTATGTGATATCCCTCAACAAGCTTGCGCACTTTCACTCATCGATCAATCAAAACAATATCACGACTTTATCGATGATTTCTGGCGAAGCAGCCTCAATTGGACGTCCCGAATGACGTCCCGAGGTGCATTACATATACGACCACGTTTAAATTCATTTATCCAATTGTATACAGTCGCAAACGTTGGTGCAGATGTGCTGTGAACATTATCCAACTCAGCTTTGATTTCCTTTCATATATAGATGTTACATATATAGATGTTTGATCATTGCACGAAACTCATTTTTTCCATTTTGCAAAAAAAGCAAAGATTGTTCGCTTTAATTGTCTACAGAAATGAAACCACGTGATGAATTCCGCTCAAAATTTGACAGTAATCAGCTGAGAGATGCTACTTGTCAAAAATAATGTGACATGACACTGTGAGTGCTCTCTGACAGATTTTCTAAGAACTTATTGACTTATCCTCGTATTATGTTATGTGAACACACACACACACACACACACACACACACACACACACACACGCGCGCGCGCGCGCGCGCGCATCATATAGACAGATAAAAGTTACTCATGTTGAGATAATCATGCAGATATTATCTATTTATACACACTATTAGAATTTTATGTACATACCTTGTATAATTGTGTGTATATATTGTTATAACATATATAAAAAACATTATTAGTGAATATAAATTATAATTATATTTATATGTATTATAATATATATATATATATATATATATATATATATATATA
>NW_012132163.1:0-2396 GCF_000143395.1 Atta cephalotes | reverse complement strand
TGACTTGAGAAACAATATCTTTGCTTTGCGGTCAAAAGAATATCATGTCTCAAAAATGTTAACGTGTTCGATGATTTTAATTTGAGTAGCGTGAAACTTTATCTAAATTTAGAGTTTTATCCGTACAACGGAATTGAATCTGAATTTTGGGAAAAAGAGATACGCTATCCTGTTTGATATGTACGTGCGTTTTCGCAGCGCATAAAGCATATTATGGAATTAATTGCTTCGAAATGCTATTCAATGCTCTCGTTTATCGAAAAAATCTTTTATGGTCATTGAATGCTCACGATAAATTGCTCTTGATGCGAATACGTCAAGAGCACCATAGTGGACATACACATAAAATTTGACTGCAAGGAGAATGTGCCCGCAATATTATCACCTACTGCCTCATCATACACAATCGTATAATCGAGTATTGAACACTGTCCGTTGTCTAACGTAGTGCACAAGATTATGTAAATTGCAAGATCAGCAAGTATTTAAAACTTTAAAGGGAGAAAAAACCAGAGTGAAATACAGAAAAAGAATTGCTCGTCATAACTATACTAATGTTTGTGGATCTGCAAGAATTCATCGTCGAAAAAAGATTTATCGTCAAAGAAATAGTAGTGCTAAAACAGGGGACTGTTCTAATACATTACATTTTTACGAGTTCCGTGGAAATTTTTGACGAGATTCGACAAGTCTTGTGCTTCCTGGTTGAGTGCTTATCACCATGGATTACGATGAGAGGATGGGATGGTCCCGTCGATGAGGTGAAACTCCTGATCACAGCGACTGTATTTGAAGATGATACTATCATGTACGTCAAGGGATGCGAGAAACGAATGTGACTGTGAAACTTGTTTCTTGACGATTAACGAAAACGTATGTACATCGAAACCTCGGATGCAGTTTACGAAGACATGGAATCTTTAACTAGTCTGGATGATTACAATACTATACAAAAACTATGTACTATGTGGAAAAGAATTGTTTCTTTGTAAAATGTATTTAAAATATTTAATTGGTAGTCAATGCTAGGAACAATTGTAAAATTTTAAATAAAATGTATGTCATCTCGCATTAAGATTTCTGACTAATCGCGGCGGCCATGTTGAAATGGTGACATCGAAGCGAGGAATGACACATAATTTATGTTGCGTGTCATTTTTAAATACCAGGTGTATAAGCTTAAATCCGCTGTTTGCTTATAGGTGGCATTAGTGAGCGTATCCTGGGCACACAACACACTTTTTTTTATGTGTTTGACATCTGTCAACATTAACCAGTGCATATCATCAGCAATTTCATAACAACATACTTTTTCTTTCGTAATCATGTCTAGTTTTTTGCTAAAAAAAAAAGCATATGCAGGAAGCTTTGCTTTTCTGTTTCAATTTGAAGAAATCGGCTGCTGAATGCTTGTGGAGGCCTATGGCGACAATGCTTTATCGGAAACAACGTGCAGAGATTGGTTTCGCCAGTTCAAAGACGACAATTTTGGCAATTGAGTGACAAAAAGCATGAAAATCGGCCCAGGAAGATTGAGGACTGTCAATTGCAGGCTTTTTTAGACGAGGACGATAACCAATCGCAAAAAATGCTTGCCGAGCAATTGGGTGTTTCTCAAGCAGCCATTTCCATGCGGCTACATGCCATGGGGAAGGTTCAAAAGATCGGAAAATGGGTGCCGCATGAACTGAACAATAGACAGATGGAGCGACGCCAAAACACATGCCAAATTCTGCTTCCCAGACAAAAAAGAAAATCGTTCCTGCATCGGATTGTGACAGGCGATGAAAAGTGGATCTATTTTCAGAATCCTAAATGCAAGAAATCTTGGGTTGATCCCGCCCAACAATCAACATCTTCCTCAAAATCAAATCGCTTCGAACGGAAGACGATGCTGTGCGTTTGGTGGGAGAGTGTCAGGAGAGTGTCATCTACTATGAGCTGTTAAAATCTGATGAAACTGTTAATGCTCACCGCTACCACCAACAACTGATCAAATTGCACCGTGCTCTGCGTGAAAAAAGACCGCATTATCGGAAAAGACATGACAAGCTGATTTCCATTCACGACAACGCACCATCGCACACGTCAACAATAGTTCAAAACTACTTGGAGACACTCAATTGGGAAGTGCTATCTCATCCCGCTTACTCACCAGACTTGGCACCTTCTAACTATCACCTGTTTTCGTCGATGCGCCACGCGCTCGCTGAGCGGCACTTTGATTCTTACGAAGACGTCCGAAAATGGCTTGATGAGTGATTTGCCTCGAAAGAGAAATTTTTTGGCGTGGTATACATAAATTGCCCGAAAGATGGGAAAAATGTATAATTAGCGAGGGCAAGTACTTTGAATAAATTTGTTTTTGCTTCCTAGGAAAAAAATGTGTTTTTCTG
>NW_012132162.1:0-2399 GCF_000143395.1 Atta cephalotes | reverse complement strand
ACACACACACACACACACACACACACACACACACACACACACACACACACATAATAAAATAAAATATATATATATATATATATATATATATAATATATATAATAAAATATATATAATAAAATATATATAATATATATTAAAATATATATAAATATATATATTACGATACACATAAATATATCAACGTATTCCGCTTATATAAAATTATAAATAAAATTTCTGTACTAAAATTTGATGCTAATTATAGGTTGTTTAAAACAAACTTTATAAGCAAACTATAAATTTCAGTTACACTAATTTTATGCAACATATGAAATACTTATTTGTATATTATCTAAATAAATTTTCTTTGCATATTTTTAATAATTGCAGCAAACATATGAGGAAATACATTAATCGTAAAAGAACGAGAGTATGTAATATACATACATCACGTATGTTATAAATCATCGATTACACGCCCCTCGCCGAATTATCGACGACACCAATAGATAAAAATTCTTCGACATGTCACAGCTTAATCCGGCTTAATATATGCGTGTCCACTGTTGTGCATGAGTTATCCATACAAAAAAAGAGAAATCTGCAGAAAATTCCTGCATGCATCGGTAAGCGAGAAAAGAAATAAAAAATTATTATTATCGGACATTTTTTTAGAGTATTAAAACGGTGTATTTCATATGCACAAGTTACATAAAATAATTTGTTATATTTTTTTTATTAATATTCATTAACTTTACACTTGAAAGTTAGACCGAAATTTAATATATTTTAAATTAAAAGTATTATGTATTAATTGACGATACTTTATGTACATATTTTTTGTTTGTTCTTGACTTTCAAACCATAATATTATGCTAACGTGTCGCTCTGTGCTCACAAAAATCATGTCCTATTTAATCGCTCGCGATGAACGAGACCAAGGTTTCCCTAGGAAATCGCAAGGCTTAGCTCTGACATTAGAGAGGCGGAGGTTAAAATCCGAGAGGATTTCCTTGACATACGAGTTTATCATCAGTACCGACTACCATTGTTCGAAATCCCTAATTCTACGATTATCATTAATATGCATTAATTATTCTAATTGATATAAATTGAAGTTGACCTAATAAGAATGAATATCTTGATTTAAAAGGATTATAATCTTTTTAAATGAAGCTATTAATTCTTATTAGATTATATTACTTCCTCTTGCAGTAATGTTATTTAATAAAAGATTTATGCACATTAATGAACGATATTATTTGTATTATAAGTATAATAAAATATTCAAATATTATATTATAATCATATGTTTAAATGAGTCACTTGTTCTTTATAATTATTATATTTATAATTGGAGATACAGTTTAAGAAAAAATTATTTTTACATAATTATGTATAATACTGAATAAGCCATGGAAACTTGACAATATTCAAAATAAAATAATGATATAAAATATAATTAAATAAATATTAATTTCTTGTTATATAGCAATAGAATATTATTTGAGTATATCTAAATATATAAATAATAATTACGTTTATTTTAGTTCTTCGCAGTCATTATTCAAACTTACTCAGATATCAAATGACATTCTATTTCCTACTATTATATAACAAAAAATTAACACAAGTTACATTTAATATTGTTTTATTTTAAAAATTGTCAGGTTTGTGTGCAAAGAAACTCAACCTGTATAAAGAATATTTTTAATTTCATTACTCTAAAACTATTATAGAGTGAATCTTAATTCTGAAGAAATCTTACTCTTACAGATTGAAAATTGAATTGTTTTCAAGACTTGTTTAATTTTTACTCTTTAGAGTGAGATTCCATTCCAAAAAATATAGAGAGTACTTTACATTAATTGTTGCATCTGTGAAACTTTCAAAGATTTTCTCTTGTTAATTTTTATCATAAGAAAACTCCTTTTGTATTTCCTGCAATTTGCATTTTGCAAAGATCTCATTTTACATCTTCATTTTTCTTTTTGATGCTGGATGCTGGACGATCAAGATCAGACCAAACCATGGCTAATTCCACGAAGGAGCAACTAGCAGAATCGAGTTGCAATATAGGATTACGGAATTACAAGGCAAGGTTGTCGCCCAGTTCGCCTCAATAAGATTAATAGAGGACGCGGCAGCCGGGCGATTTCCTTGACACTAGCTTGCCCGCACTTTAATCGAATTATAGTTCGTAACGACAGTGAAAATCTATTTTGTACCTCTAGGGACATAATTGCAGATACTTCGAGAAAAAAAAGAATGACTTGTCTTTTAAGTACACGTCGAAGGATTTCCCTTCGTAATGAAAGCACTTGCTCAGTTTGCACAGTTGTGTGTAGTGTGTGTGTGTGTGTGTGTGTGTGTGTGTGTGTGTGTGTGTGTGTGTGTGTGTGTGTGTGTGTGTGTGT
>NW_012132161.1:0-2389 GCF_000143395.1 Atta cephalotes | reverse complement strand
CTCTCTCTCTCTCTCTCTCTATATATATATATATATATATATATATATATATATATATATATATATATATATCTTATATGAAAGGAGCAATTTTTTCACAAAACATATCTATTACGTGATCTGATTATATAATAATATTTATTGTAGATTTAAATACTGAAAAATATATTGTATAATCTTTCTCGTATTCTACTATATCTTCATTGAACTTAATTTATATCTATCTAGTTTTTCTTAATTTAAAAAAAATTTTAATTATATACATAGTAGATTTATTGCATAACATATATATATATATATATATATATACGTTAATAAACTAAAGAAAATTTTATTTGATATGAAACGAATAAAATTCTAAGAATACTACAATTTTGCTTTATATTTATTTCAATGCATTAACATTATAAATGTCTGTTTGATATAGGTATATCATCACTGCTCTATGCGACTCGTGCGAGAGCGGCGAAGTGGTGGTAGCGGTGGTGTTCTGGGTAGGCTATTTCAACAGTGCTTTGAATCCGTTGATCTACGCTTATTTCAATCGCGAGTTTCGCGCAGCCTTTCGCAAAACCCTCGAAAGCTGTTGTCGCGCGATCGGACCGGTGCGCGATCTGCGCCAGGTGCATCGCAAACAGGACCTCGTGCACAGCAACGCCTCGTCCGAGCTGCATGTCAACAATCAGTTACGCAATAGCGAGATGACCAACGTCCATATTGAGGCGTGTATTTAAATGGATCACGTGATCCGGCGAGGTGAAAGTAACGGCGAAATCCTCGGAGCGCCTTCTGAATAGAAAAAAATAGGTAAGACCGAATTGGCAAATAAAATAGTACTGATAACTCTCAAAAGTAACAATCACGCAGATAAAAAAATTAATTTCTTTCTTTTCCTATATACAAAAATGTTTAATAACTCGATAGTTATCATATCATATAAGAAAAGTATATTAAAAATTCAATTTGAAAAAAATTTTTATGTCGATGAAACAAAAAAATAATTGAAATTTTTGATCAACTTAATATTATGGAAATATTGGTATTCACTATTGCCTTTTATCTATGTCTTATTTTTATTGTCTTCTCTGATTATCTTTTCGAAATAAGATTTGAAAAAGAAATTCAGGGATATATAATAAAATATAAAAAAGAGTAAAAAAGCATTTTAAAGAATTTATTATTGAAACTAAGACTGTGGCACGCAAAGAATTTATCATTAAAATTAAGATTGTTCTAAATTCATTGAAGAAGTCAAGTAATTAAAGTTAAGGTCATAAAGGACGCGACGTCATATATTTGCATCAAGCATTCGCAAATACCAAATACGATTTGCAAGAGAGAAGTGTATAGTCCCAAAGAGAGTGTGAATAGAGTATGTGCGCCATACTCGTGCCTATTTCGTCCTGTTACCGACCTATTTTAAGGGACACGTTCACCGCTCGTCCCCAAGGGGTCTATTTCTGTCACGGCAGCGTTCCATCAGGTCCGTAAATAAGGCTCCTGTCCGTTGGCAGATTGATGTTCCGATTCAGCAGTAATATTTTAGCGGTGGTCCGATAACGTCGAAATGAACTTTCCAACTAACATTTGATTCGTGCGCGAACTTCTATTTTACTCGTGATTGACATCATATATCTATCTTTGCAACAAATTAAATTTCTGTCTATCTGAACAAATAATATAGTGAACACCAATACAATACTATAATGAATTATAAATACAATATGTTAGCAAGGTTAAACCTTTGAAACTTGTGTATAAAAAGGTTATTATTTTTCATTCCATTATTTTTATTTTTAATTACTTATACATTTTTTGTTAGATTAGCCGAAAAATTAATCTGTAAAATTAAAAGTTATATGTGCGCTTAAAAAAAGAAAGATTTTTTTTTTCTTAAAAGAGAAATTAGTTTAAAATTAATCGAATAATTTATAAGAAAGTATAAAAGGATTAATTAAAAGGATCTGGTGGTTTGAGGTATTTCTGTAGACGCTGTCTCGTGATTGGAGGAAAAGCAAAAGAAATAACAAAAAGACCAAAGAAAAGGATTGAAAGGCGAGAGATAAAGCTGTTCTACTCGTTTAGGGATCACTTTGTACATAATTGCGCTACGACAGCGTGTTTCGTTATAATCAAAGGGATTTATAATAACGAGCTCTTAGCGTTAAACGAGATATTGTAAATACGAATCTGCGTTTAGAAATAACTTCGTGTATAAATGTTAAAGCCCTGAAATGTATCATCCTTCCCGCAAGACAAATCATTTTATCGAAATAGATAAATTTATGAGGGCATCAATAAAGAGAAATACTAAAATGCCAAAAATGAAACAAGAATATATTATTATATATATATATATATATATATATATATATATATATATATATAG
>NW_012132160.1:0-2399 GCF_000143395.1 Atta cephalotes | reverse complement strand
CCACTCGCGGCGTCTCTCTCTTCTCTCTCTCTCTCTCTCTCTCTCTCTCTCTCTCTCTCTTGCGCGCGCGTTCGTTAAATACCGCCCGAATTTATGCTTTATGCGATCTGACAGTGTAACGAGCGTGAGCGAAACTTTATCGGATTACAATCAGAATACCTCCTGCGGCTCCGTTGCTTTCGATTCGATTAAAATTGCCCAGGGCTCCTATTATCGAGACTGGTTGATCGTTTTTCCTATATATTTTTTTTCTTGCGGAAGTCGTAGCTTACTTCAGAGCAACGAGCACTTTTATTCAGGAGCAGTAAACAATTTTGTATTATCCTCATTCGTAAAATTTAAATTGTTTACAACAAGTTTCATTTTCAGAGCAAAGATCTGTGATTCGAATATGCAAATTTATAAACAATATCAAAATATTCTTAGCAAATTTTATTGCTAAATATTGTATTTAACAGTATTATTATTTACTGGAAAAAAAATCAAAATATTCGCAAGCAAATATTACATGTAACATTTTTTTCATTATTTGTTAATTGTAAAAAAATTTGAGTGATAACAAAATATACATTTCTATGAAACACATCATTTTAATTATAAAAGAATGAAGTAAATTTATTTTCTAGGAATAAAATTTTATTTTCGCTATATTTAAACAAGGATTTATCACAGTAAATATATCTCACAAATAAATTTTTAAGTATATTTTTCTCAGTATAGATCACAGAATCTTTGCACACAATCGTATTTAATGCAACTATACATTCCATATAAATCATACATTCGCAATCAATTTGATTCAAAGTCTTCTCAATATCATTGAGAACATTTGATAAATTCTCTGTCAGACAGAGTGTACTTGAGATCATTTCCGCATTAACGTGCAAAAGTGTCAGGTTGATACTTCGGCGTGGTTTTCGTGATATATGGCGGTGATTGCGCGGTGAGGAATGGCGTGCTGAAATTCCAACGAAGTTTCGTTAACGATGCGCCACGATGAGGCGTCCGACGCGTAAAGAGCGCAGAGTCATTCGAACAATCTCCCTTTACGTCCTCCATACCCACGCGTTCTCGAGAGACGTGATTTCACGATACCGCGATTTTACGACTCATGCAACTGAATTATTGTCTTGTAAACGCGTTATCCAAGAAAATAATAAATGATACAATGCTTTCTACTACATACGAATTTTGCATTGTTCAACGAAACGTGAAAGATAGACAGGACAGATAAACGCTACTATCGCCTTATCGTAATAAAGATTAACCTTTAAGTTAGTGGAGTGCTTAAAAATATAAAAAATATAAAAATAAAAATTGAGAATTTCAATTTTATTTTTATATTTTTCAATATATATAGAATTAAATTTACGTTATATTTATATTCTTATGAGATAAAAGAATGTAAAAATAATTCACTTTAAGACTTCTAGGCAATTCGTTTTTTTTCCTTTTTCAGGTTTGAAGATAATTATGCACAGAATGCTGTAGCCACTTATTCTAGTTAAAGGTAAAATGATAAAGTGTCATAACAATTTTCTCTAAATATATTTTCTTTGTAAAATAAAAAAATTTGAGTTTTCGTAAGATTCTTATATTACTTTTACACACATACCTACATACATATACACATACACAAATTGCATTTGTACAATGTGTAAGCGAGTCACGCAATGGCCAGCCGCACGCGTAACGAGGTAAAGAAAGGGAAACGTTTAATTAAAAAATTCCAGAGACAAATTGATTCGTTTCACTACGGTATTCTCGTAGTTAGACAGAACTATGCCGCCATCTTTCTACCAATGTCGATCGAATAGTTATGAATCCTTTACTGAAAAACTATCATATCGCTAAATTATCAGTATACAATTTAGAGCATGCAGTCGAAAGCAATAGGATCCTGAACGTTCCGCATGTACGTTTTGTTTTATTTAGATAAATTCGCAGAGGTACGATGTATGCCAATATTGCACACGCGATAAAGGATATTGCATTTCATCGTTATGAAATAAGCGAGAGGAAAAAAAATGTAGATTTAATCTTCAATTGTTCAATTTCTCTCGATGTTTCCTCGCTATAATTACGATGTCAGAGATCTGTCGTTTGTGAGATCTAAGCGAATCATAAAAGAGCATCCAAAGAACACGAAAAGTAGAAAAGCTACATAGTATTAGCGATCGTGCGTAAAGAATAAAGTTCGCCGATGCACTGAGAGAAATAATTTTGTTATAAGAACAAATCAAGGGAAAACAAATAGAATATTTCTTAAAAAACCGATCGATTTGTTACGATTGCAAATTAATTCATCAATGTAACAAATAATAAATAGTATTGCTGGCAAATAAAAGACTCATATATATATATATATATATATATATATATATATATATATATAATAA
>NW_012132159.1:0-2398 GCF_000143395.1 Atta cephalotes | reverse complement strand
ATATATATATATATATATATATATATATATATATATATATATATATATATATTGCGGAGCAAGTAAAATTTGCAGTATTTGCATATTTGAAATAAAAACCGAAGTGATAGAGAGTTGGAATTGCAAAATAGTTGCTTTGCGATGTTCACGTGCGAAAATCTCTTTAAGCTTGGATTAGTGCATATCGCGCTTCGAATTTTTCATCTTTTCCTACAATTCATCAGATTGAGATCGCGGAGTAATGCGAATCAAACCGAGCGATGCAAGCAGCGGAGAGCTGTGAGGCACGTAATATATATGTATATAAATGATTAATTTAGGATGCAAGGAAGGAAATACTCAGCATACGTTCCCTCTACAGCATACGTTCTCGTGTGAACTGAATGATACTTACTCTGCTACAAGCTGGCTGATGCTCAATGCCTGGCGTTTGTTTGATAACCTACAGTGTGCTGTTTGTTTTTACGAAGTCGGCCCTACTATCGTTCGGTATACTGAGACTCAAGTGGATAGAAAGAGGCGCGTGCCGCTCCTGGATCGTCACAATACATTCGAGTCTTTTTACCTAACACACAAACACATACGTAACAGACACACTAGATGCCTCTACAAAAGGTTAGTGATTATCCACCTGCGCAATTGATTATTTTCCGAGCTTACCCTCCGAAGCTGACGTAGATATATTGGATCCTCTCAATAAGCTCTTTGTAAAAAGTTTGATTTTGTAGTGCTATATATTATTTGTCAAACGAAGACTCCGCATTAATTATGTAGAAAATTGGATTCCAATGACAGACCCAGCGTCAGTAACTGTGTCACAGATTTTCGCGCGTCAGTTTCGAAGAGTTAATTATAGTGAGTGTTAATTCAATGCTGTACATTCGACAAATATTTCGTGTAATTTAATTACTTGTAATAGGAATTGGAGCTCTCGGGAGAATAGATTTTTTTTCCATCGCGATGCTCGCGCACGGGCGAGAATCTCTTTTGACGACGTTCGAATTTGCGCATATCACGCGTCACGTTTTTGAATTTTTCACCAATTTCGATGTAACTCATCCACTAGATTGAGAGCGCAGAATAACACGACAAATCGTCTGTGTCGAGAAACAGGTTATGGAAAAATACTGGCATATTCAAAGTAAATAATTACCGCGAAACGCGAGAAATAACGTGTTCGCGATGTATTTCGCGAAGCGCGTTAAATTTTTTGTATTTCACAACATATATTGAACATTCGTGGAAAAATGGCGAGTAGGTACCGGCGGCGTTGTTTTTTTGCGCGCGTACGACACGCTGTGTTTGTTGACACGACCTCGTTCGGAATGTGTGCCGCTCGGTGCGTCGTCGATGTCGTCACATTATTCCTCAAGCCTGCGGTGCGTCGTTACGTTACTTTTTGAGCTCTCCGTGCGTCGTCACATTAAGGTGTGTCTGCGTAATTCGGCGCGTAGTTCGCAAAACGTAGGTCGCAAACGCCAACGCAGAATAACGATCACCGCACGCGAGATGCACAGAGGAAAATCAAAACCGCACGTGAAAAAACATGCAAATCTTCATTCCGTGTCTGCGTTTGTGAACTACGTTTTGCGAATTACATAGAATAGCAATAGAGGCAACGCAATTCTTCGCGATGCGCGATCAATCCATAGATATAAGATTCATAGACTGAGCATTCCCTGAAATTTGAGGAGTGGGGGATTTGTCGTTCGCGCCGCGATTCGCGAACGAGAGGGGGAGCGCGATTGGGTCAAATAAATATGCCCTTTTCCACTGGCGATATTCATTGTTCGTTCTTACTTCAAAATAAGATCTACAAATTGCTTTCTCTGCCGAACGAATAATACCGGCAGAATTGATTTGGAGACAATTTCTGATTGACGACTTTATATTCAAATTTCTAATGGCTTAATTTACATTAATTTTTAAGATTTTAAGCCATCTCTGATTGATCATAAGAGTTTATGTGATTGAACATCTATAAGAGTGTTGTGTAAGAACACACCTGTGTCTAAGGTCTGTTCACTTTTTGCATTCGGTATTTTTGATTTTTTCTTTTTCTTCAATGAATATAGAGCAATATCGCGATAAAAAACTTTTTATACATTAATATGTATAAACATGTATAAATACATACAAGTATTCATACGTAATCATATATGAAATATGTCTATACACATTCATATATCTTTTTTTCTTTTGCAAAATTTAGTAATAGAAATAACAATAGTTATGTAAAAAATAATTAAAGGGATAATTTTTGTATTGTTTGTTTTAGAAAAAAATAAGTTTGGAAAAATTGCTCATCAATTATGCATAATTTTATATATAAATTATACACGAATAATTTTTTTACATTTCTTCAAACTTTTTTCTAAAATAAATAGTGTGAAAATTA
>NW_012132158.1:0-2401 GCF_000143395.1 Atta cephalotes | reverse complement strand
CTACTTCTCCGTCATTTGACCCATCGACAACGATGTCACGCGTAACGAGAGGTAGGATGTTCAGTATGCGACGAATGGGGGTATCGAGAATTACTACCCCTACCCCATAGACCTAGAAAGTGGGGTCTAGGTTATACCATATCGTGGTGACAGACACGAAAAATTCCAAGAACAGTGGAAATGTTGAAAAGAATTCTTGGAAAAGAAATTTTTGAAAAGATTTTTTTCCGACTCGACTCTTACATTATATCCCTTTTTGTCATTAACAATATTTATTAATCGTTTAAGCAGAACATAATTCAAGCCTCTGACACCGGATGTATCCCTGATCACATTTACATAATATTTAGGTGGATTAATCGAATGTCAAATCTAAATAATATTTTCAAGTCTGAAGCGGTTTCGCGAATCACATACAATGTTCAAAGAAAGAACAAGAAATACATATCCATCCACTACAAAAAAACTGAACTGCTCTCGTGCTTTTATATAATAAGAAAATTCCGTAATATTTATAACATTTGCCGAGGTTTCCCGGCATTCCCTTTTGTGCGAAATATGAAAGAGAGAGAGAGAGAGAGGGTCAGAGGATGTCGGATGCAGCAAAACCTTAAATCCTTCCCGCCACCTCCGCCTGCAATCCCCAAGGAAGAGTCGGATTTACGAGCGCGCGGCCTAAAATCCGGATACCTACGGCATCAAGCATTCGACGCGGAGACCGGAGTTACAACGAGCGCGGCAAGGCACGAGAAGAGGCGTGGCGAAACGAGACGAAGTAAAGCGAGACGAGGCGGGGCGAAGCGATGCGAAGCGAGGCGTGGCGAGACGAGGCGAGGCAAGGCATGGCGAGGCGAGGCAAAGCATGGCGTGGCAAGGCGGGAGAGGAGAGGTAGGGAGACTCGCTCTCGCGATAATTGGCGGATAAATTTACCGCGAGTAACCGTCGCGCTCGCACGAACGCGAATAAGCGACAAGTGTGTACCTGTACGCGCCCCGATATCCCGCGGCCTCGTCGGCGATACGTGCGAGGACTAACCGCATTTCGTCACGTACCGGCTCGTTTTTCACCATGCGACCGAAGCGCAGAGAAAGCAAGAGCGAAAGAAAGAGAAAGAGAGAGAAAGAGAGAGGCGTCCTACTCTCGATAATTATCGCTGTCCCCGCCCACGTTTAGGATTTCAGAGCTCCAACTTTGCTAAAATCTCGGATGAAAGCGTATCGCGATGATGACAAGCATGAGCACGGCTGCACGTCTTTATCAGCTATGCTTGAGATTTATTGTTTCTGTTAATATTATAACGATATTTTATTATGTTTAAGAATAAATTCTTTGTTTTAAAATAGTATGTTAATATTTTAAACATTCTTGATAAAAATAAAACATAAATAAGACAAATTTTTGTCTCTCACTAGGAATAGCTTTGTGTTAATGTGCCTCCAATTTGCCTATCCCACATTTGATTCATTTAACATATAGTTATTAAAATAGATAATAAATGTTAGCTAATTGTTTAATACTGCATAAATCATTACTTTAATTGTACTCATCATTTCAATGTACATACATAACACAATGTTCTTATACATATATGGAAAAATTTAAATCTTGCAGTATTACCGAACTCATATAAATTTCATAAATTTTCGAAAAAATATTTGCTATATTTTAATAGTTAAAAAATTAAACATACTTTGTGTCATATACATTAATAATTTAACTTAACAAGTATTTTTCTTGTTTACTTTTGCTTATGACTTCTTTCAAAAGTACATTAATAAGAACAGATACAATAACCGATAGTTACCCTACGTATATAAATATGTAACATAAAAATTTGGAGTCTGTATGCTAGCGACAGAAAAACAACAGCGAAAATTCTCACGAGCTTATCCGAGATAAATGAATGAGGTAAGGAATTATCGCAAATAATCTTAGATTCAATCGATTTGGAGTTCATTAAAGCTAACAGAATTGTAATGCCAGGCGAGATTATAATTAATTAAATCACGTTAAAGCATCAGTTGGATACTATTGAAACACGGATGGATAACTTTCAAACCAAATTGCAGATGTACACGAGATCGATGATTTCTCCCGTGAAATAGCAATGTAATAAGACATTCGAGAAACAATAAGGTGTTCCGAGAAAAAGATAGACGGAATTAATATGCTTGATAAACTCATGATGACATTTATGTGAATAACATCTTGATAGGTTGTAACAGTGACTTGGCTCGGCTCGTGGTATCGTCGAAATTAATTCGATGTATAAAGAAAATAATTTTCTCTTTTTAACGATGGCCGCGACGCCGGTCGTATCTCTCAGTCCGCGTATATCGCGGAGAGCAGCTGACCCCAGTCCCGAACGTGAAATACGCGCGGCAGTTATGGCGTTGCAAT
>NW_012132157.1:0-2403 GCF_000143395.1 Atta cephalotes | reverse complement strand
GTTGGTCTGGTAGACGACCCTACGTTGGGTCGAGTGAGGGTAGGTGTACACGATAGTAGGTCGGAAGTACGATGGTTAGTTGTAGGGGAGGAGGAAACCGAACCTACTAAGTACTCTTGTACGGGAAGTAGAGAGAGAGAGCTTCTTTTCTTCTCTTCCTTCTTCTCTCTCTCTCTCTCTCTCTCTCTCTCTCTCTCTCTGCTACCATTCAACTCACGCACTCGCACGGTCACGCGGGACTATGCCCGACCATAGGGAAAGGGACACGTTTTAACATAATAGTAATAAACGACGCGCTGTAGATCGCACGAGCAAATGTCTCCGCGTGTAGCCGAGAATCGATAACATCGAGAGAGGACATTAAGTCCGGGTCGCCCACGTGGATGGTAAGAGAGTCTCAGGGTAGTGCCCTTACTCTAAGGCTTGGAGGGTAGTGGAACACCCTTGGAGGGTTTCGGATCTCGTCGGGTAACCGCGCGCGAGATAGCGAGCTTCGCCTGCGACGATGTTTTATGGTACCGAGAGTTATTGTTGCAGTAATTTCCGTGTTACGACGCCGGGAGCTTCTTATCGAGACGGCGGAGAGTGCGGAGGCTCTCTCGAAGACGCCTAGACGATCTTCCCCGGTGAGAATCGCGCGTGCAAGAAAAGCCGATCTCTCTCGGCGCCATACAAGAGAGACGTGCCTCGTTGTTAGACTTCCTCTCAGAGAGAGCGTTGTTGCGGCGATTTTAATTTGTAATGCGCTTTTTGTTAATCGCGCCCACAGTCGAGGGTACTCCGCGTGAATTTGTAATATCGATAGCGTTTTTAGCGAACGTGCTCTTATTACGCACGAGCGGTAAAAAACGTGGAGAAATGGCAAAGTTAAGAAATTTTTCTTTGCTAAGAGAATAAGAAATTAAATGTAATTTCTCATTTCATCAGGCGTAAAAAAACGGTGAAATAAGGTAAATCATCATTTATATCTTTTTTACGATGTACGCGAGTAAATCTCACATTGCTGCTGCGTAAAAACTTTTAGATAATATATCAGAGACAATCGTTGTAATTTATATTTTACGTTACATATCAGTTACATTACACTCAGCTTAGCTATACACATTTTTATGTACATATGTATATGATATATAAATTAAAATAAAAATGTCGCTAAGTCACTACCTTCAAAGTTAGTGCGATAAAAATTACATGCGCACTACATAATTTTTGCAAAGGGGATCATTTTCGGCGAGTCTCGCGAAATGTCCCGCCGTCGCAGATAGATAGAAGATAAGAGGGGAAGAGGGAGGTTTAACAAAGCCAGCGAAAATAGATGATTCAAAATCAACAGGTCCGTATTAGTGTTTTACGCCACACGCGGCCCACGCTTTACAGCAACGGAATCGCTGTAATGATGGGGAATTTGCTTAATACACCGCACGGAATGTATCAGACGCCGAACTTGGTGAATCAGAACTCTCTCTCTCTCTCTCTCTCTCTCTGTCCTTCTTCTTCTTCATCTTCTACTTTCTCGCTCTCGCTCTCAGTGCCGTGGCGTCGGCGAGAGTTAGACAAATGAATCGAATTAAGATCTAATCACGACGATAATCTATCTCAGCCCGGCATCTCTCGGAGTCATGTTAGTCATGTAGCATCCGACGACTCGAGCGAAAGCGAGTGCGAGCGCAAGCGAGCTAGCGAGCGAGCATCGCGAAACTTCGCAAACACACTGCGGTTCGTAAACTGCCGTCGTAAACACCGGTTAACCTTTTCGCGGAGTGTTTCAATCTTCAAGTTTTAATTCGCTGAAAATTGACACGAGATAAAATTTTTGACGGGTTCGATTTGAAAATTATATTTAGAAAAATGAAATAAAATAAAATAATAGAATATAATATAATAAAATAAAAGTAAAATCAAAAGGACGATTAAAAGACATAAACCGCATATACAATAAAATTTAGCAAATAATTTAATTTATAATATTTAGAAAGATTTAAATGCGTCAAAATCATATAAATCTAAAATGGAATTTAAATTTTTATATAGAATAGAAGATATTTTCCAATTTTTATGTCATGTGATTTCTGATAAGTGAAAAATTAAATAAAATCTTCGTAAAAATTAATAGATGGATAAAAAGAGGATTGTGCTATTACGCAATATGTACCATTTAAAGCAATCGATTGTTTTATAGCGCACATCGAAACGACTTAATACTCTTAACGCGATCGCCGGAAATTTGTGCGAATTTTCGTAAAAGGCACGACCAATCTATAACGACTGCCGAGAATCTCGATTGCGAGGTTGAATAATTCGCGCGTACTTGAAAATCCGATGGCATCAAAAATCACGCTTGTGAAATTCCGTCGACATCTGTGAGTAATAGAACTCGCTTCTCCCTTTCTCTCTCTCTCTCTC
>NW_012132156.1:0-2403 GCF_000143395.1 Atta cephalotes | reverse complement strand
GTATACATATATATATATATATATATATATATATACATGTAGTCTAATTCTAAGTCGACACAAATTAAAATTAACATTAATGTTATAATTTTGCATTCAGCATTACGTAATGTAATATATGATGTTACATAACAATTACACAATTATTGAGTGCGAAATTATAAAATTGATGTTATATTATTTTTAATTGATGTCGACTGAATTTGCAAGTCGATAAACTTCAACAGTTTTATTTTTTTCATTTATCATTCTCAGTAATCTATCTTCATTATTTCAGTTAATTTATAGAGGTCAATATCGTAATTTCGGATTACGTTACGAATATACCGTACCGAAAAAAGAGCCTGATCGCGCCCCAGAATATTCGTGGGTATTCTCCGATTGGACCCTCTGCACAGTCACTTGCGGTGGCGGCACTCAAACTTCACATGCGGTCTGTCACGAAAGAAAAAGCGGCATCGTCGAGGACCTCTTCTGCGACGGTATAGAAAAGCCAGAACAGAAGTCGCGTGAATGCAATTCGAATCCATGCCCTGCGAGGTAAGCCAACTTCGAATCCGATAAAACGATTGTAACAACAAACTTCGAGAAATACCATTGGCTCGTAAACGAAAATAAATTCAAAGCGGTTGGATAAAGCTCCGTTCAATTTTCAATGGCATCTTTTATGCATTCTCACTCTACGATTGAAACTGTATTAGCTTCACGTTTATGTTACAAATTGTTAGAGAATTTGAAGACATACTTGAAATGATAAAAATACTTTTTGATATCAAGATATAACAAAGATATCTTTTTTAGGAAGTGTTTGCACTTGTAGCTTTTTCAATGTTTCAGATGGTGGGTAGGTCCATGGCAAATGTGCCCTGTCACATGTGGTGATGGTGCACTACGCAAGAGATCGGTGATGTGTGTGTTCTCTGGCATGGGTACTGATCGATCAGACCTGGCTTTACCCGATCGCGACTGCGACAAGCATATGCGGCCCGAAGAAATGGAGCCATGCCCCGATCTACCGCCCTGTGGACCCACTTCGGAGGTACCGTTGATCGTGTATGCCGACAACAAGGACATGTCATTCTACAACATCAGCCTGAACGAGCAGGACGGTATTACGATAGTCGACGGCCTCACTACCGAGGAGCCAGAGATCTTGGAGTTCGACAATGTCGTTGACGAGAACCCAGACAATTCCATGTACAACACCAAGTCAAAGTGGACAGTATCGAAGTGGAGTCATTGTTTGAACAGTAAGAGGAGTAGAAAGGTCACCTGCTCCGTTCCAGGCGATTGTAATCCGAATAACAAGCCGCCCAGTATTGAGGATTGCTATAGTGGAAAATGGATTACTGGTAAATTATCAATTAATACTTTATTATACATAATACAATATTTATTATAGTGAAATTTTATTTTTCTTTGTAATTAAAAATTTTTCTTTTTTTTCCTCAAAACTATAAAAAAAAATTGTATAAAATTTTATAATTGAATAAAAATTAATTTTACAAAATTTTACTATTTTAATATTATAAAACGTATATGAGCAGCAAACTTTCAAAATGCTTTTTATCCAAAATTTCATTTTTTTTAGTTAGAGATAGTATACTGTTGAATATTGAAAGACTCATATTATAAGCTATTCTGAGAGGTTCAGAAAGCATTTCTTCATCATTAATTTATATACTAAAAAACACAGACATTTCGAAGTGCATTATGTTTTTTAACTAGAAAAAAACAAAATGCATTTGTTTAATATTTTTAGCAATTTTGTTTCATATTTCACATCTTATTGATTTTCTATAAATTCTATAATTTTCTCGTATGCGTAGTTCGTTCTTTCTCGTTTTCTGAAAATTACAAATATTTTGGACAAAATGCATTTTGAAAATCTGCTTCTCGTATATAAAGCATATTCGTGTTTGGTAAAATGTTCATTGAAAAATATTATAATAAAGATAAAAAACATAAAATAAAACAGAAAATATGATCATTTTTAAATGCTAGAGATGAACTTTCGCTAAATATGTTATGTATTTATTTTTAAACATTATTATAGTGACAGTTTATTAATTACAATTCCAGGAAATTGGGGAAGTTGCAACGCGACTTGCCTCGTAAAGTCTGGAGTTAAACACAGAGAAGTACAGTGCCGTGATCGCGCTTCGGACTTGTTGTCAAACGATTGCAATCTCGACAGAAGACCATTTGATATAAAGCGTTGTTATTACCGACGGCAATGCGCCAACGAAAAAAATGGTAATTTCATTCGCACAATTAAAATATACTCTCAAAAGCTTTCCGCGCGTCTTTCATAAAATGTCACTTTTATGCGAATGAAACTGTTTAACTACGGTATATATATATATATATATATATATATATATATATATATATATATATATA
>NW_012132155.1:0-2405 GCF_000143395.1 Atta cephalotes | reverse complement strand
GCAAAGTTGTACACCTAATAATTTTAGATATAATTATTATAAATGTCTTAAGAATAAAATTTGTAACCCTTAAATATGAATTTTTTTTTTCGAATATTAATATCAGCTCGGATTCAATCCATTTTAATCCATTCAATCCATTTTCATGGAAAGTACGCATTAAAAAAATTTTAATCCGTTTTAATCCATTCTCGTTTACTGGGAAGATAGATTAATGTTTGTATCGATTTATGTCCACAAAATGGAAAGTATATATCATTGTAGATACACAATAAAAAATATAGAAGCTGTGCGTTTTATATATTTTTATAATACATTCTAATAATATATTTGCACATAACGCGAAACGCATGGCTTCTGTATAGAAGGACAATACATGGAAGTCTCAATTATCAGCAGGATTGGGTAAGTTAATGTTTTTTTTAACATAAAATTAAAGTTAATGGCTTTACAAAATTAGTAAAGTTAAATTAAAAGTTGAAGGAATAAAAAATTAACTTAACGTCAATTAAATCAATAATGAATTAAGTTAAAAAAAATTAATTTTGAAAAAAATTATTTTTTAGATCAAGATGTCCTAATTTTTCTTAAAATGAGATGAAATAACTACAATATAGATTATTAAATAAATTTAATTTTTAATTTTTTATTCATATGTGATATAAGTATATAATACATAACGATATAACTATATAAGTTATATAACTTTAAAAAAAAACAGCTAGCACATAGAGGAGATACAAGATCAATGATTACTTTTTAAGTCTTAAGTCATAAGAAATTGATCAATTACAATCGAATGAGAGGAATATTTGACTCGAGAAAAATATTTGACTGTAATTGGTTAATTTCTTATGACTTAAAGTTTAAAAATACCTATTATTGATTCGGATTAAGGCTTATGGTATAAGGCATAACTGCATAAATCAATCAGAGGGCTGTATTAGCATCTTAAGAAATTATTTAAGATGGTCTTAAAATACGAGCAGATTACGAATATTTAGTCTTATTATATCTTTAGTCTTATTATATCTTATTATTTTTCTAAGATATTTAAAAGAGATAAAAGAGATAAAAAAATTGTTTAACTTAAAAAAAAGTTAAATAGTTAACATTTAAAAATAACTTAGTTAAGTTAAAATTTAATAAAATTTTAAAATTAACTAAATTAAAAGTTATTAATTTTTTATCTTTTTTTTTAACTTTTAACATTTTAACTAGTTACTACCCAACTCTGATTTCCAGATACATAATATAATATATCATACACGTATGTATATATCCAACAAAGAGAATGGATTGAAATAAATTGAAATGGATTCAGATTTTCAGAAATATATTAATTCATGAATGTTAAAATGAATGCTTTTCAATCTTGAAGGTCGATTCTATAATTATAAAATATAATTATAATTGTAAAAGTGAATAAGATCATTCACTTTTCATATTTTCATTTCACGTGAGTTTGTCCACGTGATTCTGTAACGACGACAGAAAAATATAAAAAAACAATATGAAAATACAAAATCACTAGATTTATAAAAAAACGGGGAAAAAAACGTGAAAATGTGAAGTGGAACATATCCGCGGTCTGATTCACGCTCACAACACTTAAAAATCATTTCATTCTTATTGTTTGTCAAATGTTAAACGAAGACAATGCTCATGAGCGTTGTTATGAATCAGACCATAAAGTTCAATTTATTCCTAGATTTTTTTAAATTCTAGAATTAAAAACAGATGACGAATAAATCGAACTTCGATTAAAAGTGGTTAAAAATAAACTGTGAGTTATGGAACTGGGCCTAAACGATTTTCTGTCATTATTTACAAAGTCAATCCTGTTGAAAATTAATATCTCTAAGTATTCTTTGTGTAATTCTCATATATGGTTCAAAAGCCTCTTTATGCTCTTCATGCAGTAACAAAACTGCTACCATGTATATTGTCATTTGATTTTATTTTTGTGTTTGGACTGTGCAAAATTATATATATATATATTTAATTATATATATATTTAATATCTTAAAATTGTCAATTTAATCGGTTCAGCTGTGAGTTCCTCTTTCGTTCTATTTTTCAGTTTTTCTTTCTCAGATCTCATCATTCGACAAGAAATTTCTTACCGAACGAACTTCCGTAAGATTGCTCACATTTTCATCATGTTAAAAGTTAGAGAATCAATACCCTAAATTTTTATTCATTTATATGAATTCTATAGCATATCTCTATGCCTTTCAATCTAAAAATAATATTAGCTTTTTCTGTGTATTATGAATAGTATTCAATTCAAAATTTTGAATAGGAAATGCAATTTTTCAATCCAATTGCACCCCATTGAATCCAATTAAATCCAAAAAAAAGTATTCGTTATTTAAAATTAACGTATTACGGACAAAAAAATT
>NW_012132154.1:0-2399 GCF_000143395.1 Atta cephalotes | reverse complement strand
AAAATTCTCAGAACTTTATGAGAAGAAAATAAGCAATTTTTGTCGTTTGCTGTTTTCTTATAAAGTTGATAGTATTTGAGTAAAAATTATTGAAAATCAATTTTCAGCGATGAGTAATACTATATTAATTATTATATTTATAAAAAACTAATATAACACTTAGAGTCGGTTGTTCCATCTTTAGATAAACTATGTGATAATTTATCTATTGGATAAAACAAAAAAGTAAAGAGTAAGAGCATAAAAGTAAGAAACCCAGTGAGAAATGACAATGATTTGATGATTTCGATGTCGATTCCATTATCATTTCTTACTGGGAAGTAACAATTAAGAGAATGAATATATCCAAGCAGAACAACAAGTCATTATGGTATTAAAGTGATGCCAAAATGACTTCAAAATGATCATTAAAAGTCATTTTTTAATCATTTTCGATTCATTTTAATGTCATTTTGACGTTATCGTGATTTACTGTTCTGCTTGGGAATAAATAATAAGTCTGTTTCTTTTTAACTGAACTTCTTTACGCATCATACATCGATCTTTTTTTTTTCTTCAACGTGAAGAGAAAAAGAGGAAAAGTAAATCGTGTAAGAAGTCCAGCCAAAAAGAACAAACTTAAAGATTCTGAGTATGTACATACTTAAATAAAACGAGACAATATTTAAACCCACGTAGCACAGTAGCGGCGCGTTTGCAAAGCACTGAAAGAGCACTTTATGCTATTTGTATTTTCTGAGTGCTTTGCAGGTACTGCCATATGCTACGTAGAAATATATTAAAATAGCAATACCTATATGTAAAGCGATTAAATGACAAAGAAATATGCCAAGCTTTTTTATTATAAATTTTAAAAATAAATATTTAACATTAAATATATACTATAAAAGTGATATTCTGTTTATCTCCTGAAATATCAAGCATGAACTATTGCTCGAAATAACTGATTTATTGTAGGCGTATGATTGAAGAAGCTCGCTAGATTTCGTTATGCGCAGTTAGCTCGGTCGTTGATATGATTTGCCGTAGATTGCGTAAAGCGATCGATAAAATGTTTGTGGTTTTCCAGAGTTTTTGAACACAATTACGAAATCAATGTATCTTTAGATCGTATTTCCGCCAGTCCTGGCGGAAAAATTTTTACAAAAAACTACATAGATTAAGACAAGATCTTAGAAATTCTTAGTTTTTCGTAGATATTCGTAATAGAACATAAAGAGACATTGCTTGTTTGAAAAACTAAGAAATCCTCCGTCCTTTCTACATACTTCTATATATTTTTTGATGTTATATAATGAGTTTTTACGAAACATTTTTTTGTATCTTGTACAACGTATCACGAAACAACGTACAACGCCACTTTACATTCCATTATGAATATCTATGAAAAACTAAGGATTCTAAGATCTTGCCTCAATTTATATAGTTTTTCTATATTTTTTTATAACAATTTTTTTGCCGAGAGAAGTTTCAGTTAATGCGAAAAGATCAAAAATATCGCGAATCTGTTGTATAGATTCTTATTTTGATATTATTATCAAAATACTTAAAAATAAAAATCAGACCATTTCATCATTTATTATTGATTTTCGATATCTTATTAAACCGTGACTTTACAGTTTATGCATATATTAGTGTAAATAAAAAGGCAACAATACATGTGTATATTATTGCCTTCTTATTTCATTATAGTAAACGTAAAGATAACAGTGCAAAAGAAAGCATATATATCAATAATCACAAGCAAGTTATTGCTAACGTAATTCCTATATTAAAAAGCTTTCTACACAAATGTTTAAATGTCTAAGAGAGTAAATATCTTATAAATATCTAAACGTAAAAATAACTTGTAATCATTTAAAACATCATGAAATTAATCTACTACAGATTAGATTAGACGCATTTTTAGCAACGTAGTGATATAGATTATAATTTTAATGCGTAATATGTCTGTGCACACACTTAGTTGAATTAGTTTTGTAAGTAAAATTGACCGCGAAAAGACATTAACCATCAGCATATATCTTGACTTTATCGTTATCGTCTCTATCATTTAAAATTTTTTGCAAGCGTTTTCTGCGGATGTAAACCAACAGATGGAATCTTGTGTCATAAAAGCAAAGAGTTTGAAAAATCATTATCTTTTACGCACAGTCAAATACGCAAAGAGTATACTGTCGCGCTCGCAGTTTCTACTCAACAGAGTGTAGCGAAATTGCGTTGCAATTTTGTAGTTTCGCAGAGAGAGAGAGAGAGAGAGAGAGAGAGAGAGAGAGAGAGAGAGAGAGAGAGAGAGAGAGAGAGAGTAGTAGTTACGTTACGTTACGTTACGTTTACGTTACGTTACGTTACGTTACTTACGTTACTTACGTTACGTTACGTTACGTACGTTACTACTA
>NW_012132153.1:0-2405 GCF_000143395.1 Atta cephalotes | reverse complement strand
TATATATATAACTAATACTATATATATATATATATATATATATATATATAAAAATATTTATTATAATAATTTTTGAGAGCGAAATAATAGATGCTAGAAAGAATCGAAAAACATTTTTGCATATTTCGTTTTTACTTTTCATTCGCTAGTATAAAATTCATAAATTTTTGATTACGTATATGTAATAGATTTTATTCTATATGTAGCATGTTTCAATGTTTACCAACTCAATCATTCTGTATATGAGGCTTTTATTAAAAAAGAAAGGGGAACACGTTATTTGCTTGCTGTACTCGAAGTAGGTTGAAGTAGCTACGAGCCTCTCGATTCGCTCTAAACCACTTTAAATTTACATATCTTTGCCGGCAGCCTTTGTACATCGCATGCTTACTCATCGAGAGCACGCTATCCATTATAATAAAAAGCGCATCACTCGTTGTTGTCTTTCTTCTTGGCGAGGAACGCGCGGCAAATCTCACGATAATATTCGACATTCACGAAAGTGTTCAAGAATGAAGCGGAACAGACTTCGAGTGCTATTTTACAGACTCGTGATGTGTCTCGTACATATTCTCGTTAATGCTTTTCGTTTCCCTAGTAATGGATGGTTTGCAACCGCATTTCGATGTACAATTTTCAACATTGGACAACATGTGGACACGATGACATCCGCAATTGGATGGATTAATAGCGAGGATATAGAAATGTGAATTGGTGAAGCGATAGTATACACATTCTCAATTCATATTTTCAGATCAGCGCCAGAAAGATATCTCGGATAGAATAAATTCTAGAAATATTCGACATGAATTCTTCAAGTTGAGAAAAATAAAAGCACAGTTGCTTCAGTTGCTCTCAAAGATCTCTCGCGTCTCCTGTGCCCTCTCGTGCACATTGCAAGTGCTCGTTATAGAATAAGAGAACAACAAGATAAATGCAGTTCCGCTTGGATAGTTCTTTTTGCTTTTGAAAACGTTATTTAAGCGTTTATGTGCTTATCGTAGCATTGGAAGCACAATGATTAAAGAGAATACATGTTGTTATCTGCGTTGGCGCTCGATTTTATACTTTGTTCCTTTTTCGAATATTATACTTGAGTAGAATGTTGTAACTTACGTGTTAAGCTTGAAATGCAATCTCCTGGAACGTGACCAGACTACCAGGTTAGATTTATGTTCACGTCAATCAAGAGGCGCATATTAATTTTTGTCAGATCCAACATTGGATTTCTCTCCGACAAGCAGCACAACTGAGTCTTTAATAACGGTTTCAGAAAGTCTTGACATAGTCTTGTAAAGACTTTTTTTTACTGTCAAAGTGTTATTTCTAATACTTTCATAAACGTTTCTTGCGAAAGTAGAATCAAGACTGTACCTTAATCGTGTTGCATTTACGACATCCTATTAAAAATTTTATGAAAATCCCAATATCAAACGCGATAAAATATATTGGATCTTTAATCCTGAGAGGATATTCTTTTCCCAGGTTTCTGAACAATAAGGAACAATGTCTAATATTATGAAATTTCATAATAAAGTAAAAACACTTAACTAGAACATATAGGTCTTGACAACGCGAACTTTTCCTTATTATCCTTAACTTTTAAACACTTTGGAATAATTTTATGTTTCACTTTTTCTTTGTAAACTTGAAAATTTTTTAAAGAAAATAAAATTAATAACAAAAAATATATTACGTCCTAAGAATCCATATGTTTCTTTAGTATAAAAAAATATGTATTCCCATTATGAATTAAGAATGACATGATTAATAGAAAGTTTCGTGGAGCTAATTATTTTTGTAATTAGATATATAAATTTTGAATCGCAAATGGCTTTGATTGAAAGAAGATTAAAAATGTCTCTGTGAATCCTGAGTGAACATTGTACAGTGAGTATTCAAAGTATTCGAACATTATTGGTCACCGGAACGACCTATCAACCCCGACAACTGCAACGACGCGAGCTCTCGGCGTTGCTGTTGCGGTCACGCGAATCGCTCAGCGAGCAAGCGAGTACGCGTTCGCGGTGAGTACGCCATTAGATTCCCATCTGGACGCGCACTACTACTACTGACAGCAGTCAGGCCCAAACAAGACGAATGACGCGATGCGGTCAGTCGCGTCGACGTTGCAGTCGCGACGGGACGGAGGCACGTAGAATACGCGGATCGGCGCGGGAGAAGCGGTTCATACGGTCGCTGACAGGCCGCGATATTCCATCTGGTGGAATCGCATCCTCGGAGAACTCGTCGGACGTGGCTGGCTGACCTATCATAGTCGCGGGCAGCGATCGTTGCTGGTAGCGATTCTCCGAGCAATGGACTCTCTCTCTCTCTCTCTCTCTCTCTCTCTCTCTCTCTCTCTCTCTCTCTCTCTCTCTCTCTCTCTCTCTCTCTCTCTCTCT
>NW_012132152.1:0-2407 GCF_000143395.1 Atta cephalotes | reverse complement strand
ATATATATATATATATATATATATATATATAAATAATAAAAGAATAATCTTACCGAATTATGTACATATATTTCTAAATTTTGAATACATATATGTATTATTGAAAAAATTATTTTAAGAAATTTTGGAAGAAATGATATATTTTATAAGCAATGATATTTTAGTACGAATAATATTTTTAATTTGTATTTATAACGCATAGAATATTATATACATGCACAATATTCTATAAATATTTATACATTTTTATTATGTATGATTATACGTCTGTATATCTTTTCAAAACTTACGAATTTTTGTTTTTAGCGATAGATAATTTACGTTAGGACAAAAAATGAATAATTTCAAAAAATTAAATAATAATTATAATCTTTCTTGTTTTAGAACTAATATATTTAAAGCTATGATTTTGCATCTGTTCTTGTTTATTGAAACAGATAATCCAAATATTATCGAACGAAATTTGTGCGATGATCGTGTTTACTGATTATTATGTCCGAATGAATGAAAATTATACGAACTATGTCGATTGTTTTGTAGGTCGAGGTCGCAACAGGAGACGGAGCAGCGACGAGGGTGGCGATTTACGAGGTGGTTGAATCGTCTTCGACGTACTGCAAGTAATAACAAGCGATAATAAAACGAAACTCGCGTATCAATTGTGAAACTGCGACTATGATAATCCTTTATTTACCGATCGAATCAATAAATATGGAAAATACTGATCGGCATGAACAGATCTCGTGATACCTTAAGTCCAATTCGAACGGTATTTTGGTGTAAAGATAAGATTTATAAAATATGATAGCATTGCGAATATCATTACGTATTCATATATTATTATATCTTGCGCTTATAATAAAATACCAAACTGAAATGGATTTAATCAGTACTCGATTCCTCGAATATCGAAGTTTATATCTTTTCTTCATCTTATGTACAATCATATTCATAGTGGATTTATATTTTTAATATATCGAAAAAAAGAATTTCGATCTCTGTATATATTTTACATTTAATATTATTACATGATTATCACGAAGTATGATAGTATCTATCAATATTTATCCAAGTTATATATTATTCGTATATTTTGCAAAAGTATTGTTGTCGATGAAATTATAAGCAGTACAAAATTAGCATTCTCTAACTGCTAACTAGTTGAAAGTTTGCAATAAAAGACATTTCGTCTGTTTTTAAATATTTTTTTATATTATTAGATGATAATCGCCTGTGCATGCTTAATCATGTTAATGATGTTAAATTATTATGTTAAATATTTTTGATGATGACAAGAAAAAATATCGACTTGTACAGTCAGAGACTATTGAGATTTCAAATCTTTATGTCTTATTTTTACATGTGTAGTCTTTAATTTATTATTTTAACTATTAAAGTCTCTTACCAATATTTTCTATATGTGTCAAAATTAAAATAGTATTTCGTAAAACTTAGTAGAATTGTATTTCGTGTATGAGAGAGAGAGGACAAATACATAGTACTGGGTTATAGCTTAATATGATCAAGAGAGACGTTTTATTTTCTTCTGTTACTGCAGGCACAAATATCTTGTAAATTGCACGGTCAACTTTTAACATCCGTTCTGTATGTTATTAATTTACATTTATCATCGAGATTCAAGGAATAATAATAACGATGAATGAAGTGACAGTAATACAGTTTGATCCCGTAGAAAAGGATAATGCGATTCTAATGTTATTAGGACATGAAAATTTTTGTCGTAAGGCGAACCGTAATACGTGCCTTACAAGTTTTTTAGTTAAAGCAATGAATCGGTAATAGTAATCGGTAATAGTAATTGTGTCTACTTGAGATATAGGCAGATTTATGAAAAATGCTAAGGGTTTTAGAAATCGACTATCGATGATAATCGTGTTGCGATGCCGCATCTCGCGTAGCATCGCCGCTTGTGCAATTTTATTAATCCTTAGACAATAGTCATGTCATATAGAATATGACTAACGATCGTTAGATGAGCAACATGTAAGAATGAACGACATGTCTTTACAATTATGTATTGTTAAGAAGAGCTTGTTTATAATAAAAGTGTAAACGAACGCATAATATAATAGCAGTATCGTTATTCTCGTTAATCCCATCAGCGTCAATTCTTTTTGTTTATGCGCTCAACGTCACGTATAATAATTGAACAAAAACTCTCTCTCCTTCTCTCTGCTAGGATTTTGAAAGAATTCTAAAAGTGATGGCGCGTATTTACGATGCACGCGTAACAATGTACAGTGCGATAAAATTATTCTTATGACTTATAATAACACACACATGACAAATACGCGCACACACACACACACACACGCACACACACACACACACGCACGCACGCATGCACGAACACGCACACACACACACACACATACACACACACACA
>NW_012132151.1:0-2412 GCF_000143395.1 Atta cephalotes | reverse complement strand
TTTATTTTAAGTTTAGTTATAGTAGTTACGTTTAGTTTACGGTTCGTTCGGTACGTAGTAGTTAGTTAGTTAGTAACTAAGTACGTACGTAGAGTAGAGAGAGAGAGAGAAGAAGAAAGAAGTAACTACTCTCTCTCTCTCTCTCTCTCTCTCTCTCTCTCTCTCTCTCTCTCTCTCTCTCTCTCTGTGTGTGTGTGTGTGTGTGTGTGTGTGTGTGTGTGTGTGTGTGTGTGTGTGTGTGTGTGTGCGCGCGCGCGCGCGCGCGTGCGTGCGTGTGAGTTTCCTTCCCCTCGATCTACTGTGTAATTATAACTATCATTATACCAATTATATATCAATTATATACCAACGCCATAGAAAACCTATTGGAGTAATAAATAAAATTCAAGAACCAGTTAAAAGTAAAGGCTAAACTTGGATTTTTAATGCTGGAACAATTTCGTATGAATTTATATACATATATACATATATACACAAATCCAATTTTGAAAACTGCGTGAAATTTATTTTCAGACTTGAAATGTAATTCTGATGGAACAAATTAATAATATATCACAAATTAAGTTAACAAATAACTTAATAATAACTACTAAACATATCCACTTACGAATTTCTTCAAACTGTCACAACACGCGAAATCTCGAAATTGTTTCATGTTTTTGTTTACATTTTAAATAGTCCATTCTAAATCTCACCGAAATATCGAAGTCATAAAGATTGATTTGATGAAGGCAACATCAACACTCTTCTTTTTTTACCTAATAGATAATCGACCACAGGAGATATAAATTTGAAATCTGTGATTTTTACATTGAAATCCATAATTTCAAGAAACTGAAAACAATCGTAGGCACTTATTACATCTTCATAAAATTCTTCATAAAATATATATGTCGATATTCATTGATTGAAGTTTTAGTGCTACAAGAATTTAAAATCCGTTTGAAAATGAAGTCGAAAGATAAACATTTTTAGTTATGATTATTTTCTTTATTGTAATTGATCAATTTAATAAAACAATTTAATACATTCCATACTGTATTTTATTTTAGATATGAAATTAATCCCCATTTTTCTTAATAACAAAATCTTTATTATAGCAATAAAAATATTGTATATAGCAATAAAATATTTATTATAGCACAATAAATAATATAAGTAGTAAGTATAAAATTAATGTCGGCCGTAATATAAAAAACGAAATTATTCCAACTTGCGGACAGCATGGCTTATAAAATTGATTTACTGTGAAAGTTTGAAAAGTTCCAAAAAATTCCTCGAAAAATTCTTTCTTCACAGAATTTTATGAAAAAAGACATGTGTATTACTGTTATCTTTATTATATTTATTTATTATATTGAAATTAACATTGCTTTGAGTTATTATTATTATTATTACATCATTAGCACAATTATTTTCAAAATTTTCAAAATTTTTGTGTATATATTCATTAAAAGACCAGATATTATGAGTATTGGGTACAGAAAAAAGTAATTCATTTCCTGAGAGACATGTATTTCAGAAGTCAAGACGCGTTATTTACAAGTATAGACAGCATAACACATCCGTAAATTAATCTAATGCAAAGCAGTCGGATGCAATACAAATAACATAAGTTTGAGATTTATCGTGATTTTTATCCGACGAATACAATAATATCATACATTTATACATACATATACACGCATACGTACGTTCGTTTTATATACAATTTCAAAAAACGCTCGAGTAAGTGTAACGCCTTAAACATTTATGTGATCTCTTTCATCGCTCTCGATAATACATCATACTACGTCCGAATAATTATATGTATACATATAACGTATACGACATGTATTTAATATTATATATATTTTAACGGATTAGATAGGTCGGTAAGCTATGCTTTTATGTAATTCTATATCTAGGTTTCTACATGCGAGTAGATTTCCATTCCATTGCAATTGATACGAAGCGATGGGAACTCCAGGCTGATCATGCATTAACTTGGAATTTAAAACTAAAATTGCATTCTGCCCGAAATTAAAACTAATTGTTCGTGTCTACATTGTTTCACGCGATTCTTTAGCGATTTGTGACAGTGACCGGAAACATTATAAAAAATATGACGCTAGCGATATTTTATTTAAAAATTTTATTTAAAAATTTTTTTAAATATTAATTTAATAATTAAGATTTTAAAAACGAGATTCCTTAAGATTCCAACAATAATTAAATAAAAAGTTTAAATGGACAATAGTAAGGTCTGTTAATTATTTAAGCGCAACACTTACAGTGCTGATTCCTAATTGCCCATTTGAACTTTTTATTTATTTATTAGCGATATTTAATTCGCAAGCAAGAGAGCAAAGTTTTTCTTAGAATGTTTATAATTATCTAGATTCTCTTAAATATATATATATATATATATAT
>NW_012132150.1:0-2412 GCF_000143395.1 Atta cephalotes | reverse complement strand
CTCTCTCTCTCTCTCTCTCTCTCTCTCTCTCTCTCTCTCTCTCTCTCTCTCTCTCTCTCTCTCTCTTTTCTTCTCTCTCTCTCTCTCTCTCTCTCTCTCTTTCTTCCTTTCTCACTTTCTTTCTCTCTTTCTCTCTTTCTCTTCCTTTTCCCTCTCCTTCTTCTTAATAACAAATTTAAAGAATAAATAAAATAAAACAAGCAAATAGAACTGAAAAAAATCGTTAAAAAAACGGTTTCGAGTTTACGGTCTTTACTAGTAAAAAACCGAAACTGATATCGGATCATTTATTTAATATTTTATTAAACCGGAATCGAAACCGAATTGAAAAAATCTTTCAATCCGGATCCCTGCTTCTAGGGCTCAATCCTTTATGCCTCTCAAATCTTCTTCCCTTCTGAGCAGGACTCCTCTTCAGTTCCTCCTCGGAGAGTAACTAATTCTACCTGTTCGAGCATCCCCTTATCTTCATGAAGGGAACTTTAGGATCCTTTTGCTTCTTCTCTTGAGGTTTCTTGGGGGGGGGGGGGGAGGTCTAGCTTCGCCCCAGTACCTTTACTCCCCAATCTCTGCCTCGATATAGCCATCCTGCGGAAAAACAGCAGTTCAAAATCGCGAAGCGGTCTTCTTAAAAAAAAAAAGACTTGTCGGACTCTTCTCTGATGTTTCTCCATTCGTTGAATTCCTTGTCAATACCGCTTCCTCAGATGGGCTTCCCGTGCTTTGTCGACATCCGTAACATATGCAAGCTAATACATTGCCGAGACAACCAGCAAGTCAATTGTCTAACAAGCTAGACAGATTTGGATATGAGCTGCCTCGGCGCGTTTGAACATATCTCTCGATTGCTCCAACTTACATCTTTCGCGATGTTTTGCATTCTTGATTAATAAACACTTCTTGTTCTTCTTCTTAGCATTCATATTGTTTATTTTGGCGGTTCGGAAATGCATGTGCGCGTCCGCGAGCGCGATCTCGTAAATCGACGCGCAGACACAATATGTATGAG
Source organism: Atta cephalotes (assembly GCF_000143395.1). Classification (NCBI taxonomy): domain Eukaryota; kingdom Metazoa; phylum Arthropoda; class Insecta; order Hymenoptera; family Formicidae; genus Atta; species Atta cephalotes. Next base: position 1,403 of record NW_012132150.1, on the reverse strand, counting down.
GGAAGTCAATAAGTTCTTAGAAAATTTGTCAGAGGGCACTCGTAATATCATGTCATATTACTTTTTGATAAGTAGCATCTCTCAGCTGATTACTGTCAAATTTTGAGCGGAATTCATCGCGTGGTTTTATTTCTGTGATTAAAGTGAACAACCTTAGTATTTTTTGCAAAATGGAAAAAAATGAGTTTCGTGCAGTGATCAAACATCTACATATGAAAGATTTAACGCCGAAAGAAATCAAAATCAAGTTGGATAATATTCATAACATCTGCATCAGCATTTGCGACTGTATACAATTGGATGAATGAATTTAAACATGGTCGTACATGTATGTAACATGATGCACCTCGTTCGGGACATTCAATTGAAGCTGCTAGGCCAGAAATCATCAATAAAGTCCACGATATTGTTTTAACTGATCGAGGAGTGAAAACTTGTTGAGACCACAGGCACATCATATCACATGGCACAGTGATTTCAATTTTACACGAACAATTGGATATGAAAAAGGCAAGATAGGTGCCGCGTTTGTTCACTGTGGACCATAAGCGCGACCGTGTGACGATTTCAAACCAATGTTTGGAGATGTTTCAACGTAATTCAGATGAATTTCTGCGTCGATTCATTACTGTGGACGAAATGGATCCATTACTTCATATCCGAGACGAAGGAACAGTCAAAACAATGAACTTCACCGGGTGAACTCTGAAGAAGACGTAAAGTGATGGCCGAAAAGGTGATGGCCACAGTTTGGGATGCACGCGATATAATTCATATCGATTACCTTCCGTCAAACGATCAATGGCGATTACTACACAGCCTTATTGGACTGTTTCAACAACGTTTAAAAGAAAAAATGTCCGGTGAATTTGGCGAAGAAGAAAATGCTTTTCCATCAAGACTATGCACGGATTCGTACGTGCCCGGTACCGATAGCCAAATTCAACGAATTCCGCTACGAATTGCTTCCCCATCCATCATATTCGCCAGATTTAGTCCCCTGCAACTATTTCCTGTTTTCCTGAAGAAATGGAGGAAAGAGAGCTCATCGCCGAAACAGAGACTTATTTTAAAGGGTTGGACAAATCATATTATTCGGACGGCTTGAAAAAGTTGGAGAATCGTTGGATCAAATGTATTGAGCTGAAAAGAGACTATGTTGAGAAATAAAAATGAATCGATCAAAAAAAATGTGTTTTATTATGTTTTTCTAAAAACTTATTGATTCGCCTTGTATAGTAAAGATCTAGTTCCAATCAGAGTTATCTAGATCTAGTTATAAGTATAGTAATCAACCTGTATAGTATTATCAGTCCATTTTTCGTCATTAGTAGAGTGAAAAAGTGTGTGTGTGTGTGTGTGTGTGTGTGTGTGTGTGCGCGTGCGCGTGTGTGTGCGTGCGT
>NW_012132149.1:0-2413 GCF_000143395.1 Atta cephalotes | reverse complement strand
CTCTCTCTCTCTCTCTCTCTCTCTCTCTCTCTCTCTCTCTCTCTCTCTCTCTCTCTCTCTCTCTCTCTCTCTCTCTCTCTCTCTCTCTCTCTCTCTCACTCCCTCTTTCTCTCTCTTTCTTTATCCGCATTGAAGTAACGGCGGTACATATCGATGTTATATGAAACCGTTGAGTCATTTACGATCAAATAAGCGAACATAACGCGTCTTGATTACAAACGAACGATTTCGTTCCGTAGAATACGGTAAATCCGCCGCGTTCGCGCGCATGAGGTAACGGGGTGCGCGGAGTCATTAATAATAATTAAGTATCCTAACGTATCCGTAATAACCGCGCGAACGCTAACGACGGCAATGCGTAAATTGAGTATGTAATATCTCACGTGATGGAGTTATCTGTCCCGTCCGCTGGGTTGCGAGACGCGAACTCAATGCGTACGGTCGTGACGAGATTACGCCGAAAGAAAGCCTTATTATATACACTGAGAAAAAAATGATGTTACATCGACAGCATTATTTTAATTTAAAATAATTTTGTTTAATTCACATAACACTATTAATGAAACATATCTTGTTTTGATAAAATTTTATATGTTTCATTAATACTGTTATTGAATTAACAAGATCATTTTCAGTTAAAATAATGCTGTTGATAATAATTTTTTTTCAGTGTTCGAACAAGAATCGAACTATTAAGAATCGCCATCACATCCCAATTCGTATGAGCAATGTCACATTTCGTCGAACAATGTCGTGATTACATTTTATGTCAAAATATATTTTATTTTCGATCACGATACGCTCTCGTCGTTAAATTATGTACGAATCAATAGAGAAAAGAAGGAAGACGAAAGGAATCTCCTTCTGAATAAGAATAATATATGCATCTAATTAGGAGTAAATTTAATCAACTGCGATCTAATTAATTCCTCCGTCAGATCGTAACACTCGCCGGTGAGTGTGATATAATAGAGACAGGAAGAAAATTCAATTAACCACGGCTTAATTATCCGTGATTAATTGAATTCACTTCCTCTACCTGTATCGTGGTCAGCGCTATGATCTGAACAGAGAGACGAGGGATCTATAGATCGCGATTAAAGTTAACCAACGCCGGTGAAAATCGAACCTTGGCTTCGACGGACGGAATTTAATTGATATATACGTCATATGGAGAGAAAAAAAATTTTGTTAATTTAACAAACTATCGATATCTGTAATAAATTTGACAAATTCGTAGACAAAATTCCGTAGACGATTATCTCTAACTTCCAATATTTCGAAATTTTATATATTTTCATCCAATTTGGAAACCATTAAATATTTTATTGAGAGTAATTTAACGTAGAAATGCAAATTACTATTAATGTTGCTGACATTGCTTGAATTTAATTATTATTAAATTGGTAATATTCCGAAACTGCGTAGATGTATACGCATATCAAACTTCATTAAAACTAAGAATTTTAATTTTCTAGAAAATTTCGCAAAAACCTGATTTTTTTCTCCCTGACTTTTCCCTAATTTCTCTGATCAATTTCAATTTCCCTAATTTCTCTGATTTCCAGTTTTGTAGCAATCCTGGTTTTTCAAGCAATCACATATAACGAATCAGTTTTTGTTCTAATAATAAACTCAGTGTACTCAGCGTGCGTTGCAACGCCCCGGGGAAGTCACGCCGGTGCTTCACGGCAAACTGGTACAAATGAACATACAATAAGTGCATGTGAAAGAACAACTTCAGCGGGTAATTGCGGGTTGCGGAGGTGATACGAGTCGCACCATTCATCCCGATATCGAATGAAAATCGCTGGGAATCGTTCGCGTGAACGTACGCCTCAGCCAAGGCATACCGATTTCGTCCTGGATTTAACGTATGGGAAGTCGGATATTCCTCGTTACTAGGGCGGGAAAAGTGAAGCAATACAGGTTATTTTTCTTTATCATTGAGAAAAGAGGCGAGGTTTCGACAGTCATAGAACAGCGCGTTTCTTCACTGAGAAAAATGATTTTGTTACAGGAACAAATCAAGGGAAAGCAAGTGTGATATTTGTTTAAAAAAACGATCGATTTGTTACGATTGCAAATTAATTCATCAATGTAATAAATAATCAATAGTATCGCTAGCAAATTAGAGGCTCATATATATAAATAAAAAAGTTGTAGACGGTTGCAAGGCTTCAAATCGTAAGAAACCCAATTGACCAATTCTAGTCAAGCATTTTTCCTATATTATATAAGACTATATTATATATTATATTATATATTATATAAGACTATGCTTGATCGGTTTTCTATGACTTAAGACTCCACGATCATCTACGAATTCTAAAGTTTATCTACAAGTTAGATTCTATATACATAGAATTCTATATATATATATATATATATATATATATATATATATATATAT
>NW_012132148.1:0-2421 GCF_000143395.1 Atta cephalotes | reverse complement strand
CTCTCTCTCTCTCTCTCTCTCTCCTCTCGGAAAGATATAGATATAGATATTCCATGCGACCACGATATTAAAATCGACCGATGATTAATTTCAGTCCGTGGTTTCGTTCGGTTCGCATATAGGTAATGTCGGCTTTATGAAAAAGTAGAAGGGTAGCGGAAATGCGATAGAACGGGATATGAGAACAAGAGAGAGATAGAACAGAGTAAGGGACGGCTGTGGAGTTGCATGGAGGAAAAATGAAGTAGAAGAATGAGAAGGAAAGATGTCCTATCGATTACATCCAGTTTCTATGGTCGATGCAGAAGCACAAGGATGGGTAAGATGTGGTGTTGATCGAGTGCGCGATTGTTGCATTAGATTCAATGATGACATTACATGATGTATTTCCTATATATACAGATATTGCTTTCTTGACTTGTATATAGTATTGTCTTTCTATATATATATATATATATATATTATTTTTTTTTAAATCGATTTTTCTTGCTTCAGCTTTTATTTTTGTAATCAAATAATGAGTTTTATTGTAAAATTCCTTCAAGGAGAAATTCGAAAGAAATATCAAATTCATTTTGATTTTTGCAAACACGTAGAATTGAAAAACATGTTCGCGCGTCGTCGTTGCCAAGTATATAAGTAACAGTATATAAGTTGGGATATTTTCTGGCGTATTATCCTATCCTGGCAAAATTCTAAAATGTAAGATTCAACGTTGCTACAGAAATTCCTGAGGAAAAGACAATATAGTGAGAATCAATTAGTGTTTAAGATATCAAGATTTAATGATAAGAGGGAATATGTCAGGAAATTAAGTAACAAAAAAAAGCATAGAACAAAGGAGGATTAGAGATCCTTGTTTCATAACATGCGGATAGTGTAACGATTATTACAGGATTTTACGTCCCTATCTTTTTACATTACGAGAAACGGTGAGAAAATCGGTTATGCGCCACCGCGGGAAACTGGGGTATTATCACAAATGGAAATTTTTTGCAACGTGGTAAAAACCTCTCCCAGGCCGCGTGATCTCATAAACTTCTGACCCGCGATCATTTCCATTCCCTGACTAGGGAATGCGCATTTCGATTCGCACGAACTCGAATGAGACTCGTTAATCCTCCGATAAATAAAAATTCGTTTATCGATTAAGCGAACCGCGATGAAAGTGGAACGACGCTCGTTAAAAGCTTTAAACAGTCGACTCGTTAGATAAATCTGTGTTAATTTAAGGAATAAAATTATTTCTTTTTTTAGAATGTATTCATTGCATTCGAAAGATGGTTTTCCTCGTTCCACGTTTCAAATCGCAGATATTAGTTTCTCTCACAACGTAAAAAATTATAATGCGTTTCCGCTTTGTATTCGTCTTTATTTTTTCCTTGTCAATTCGACATGATATCTCACATTCGTGTCGAATTTATAATCGCTGTCTAAAGTGCACCCGTGATTTTTTGTCATGCGATATTACGGGAACCACTCTTCGTAGGTCAGGTGAAACATGTCACCGGAGTATTAAGTATTCGTCAGTTAACGTTTTTCAGCTTCTGCACATCGACCTGTGACTTGATATTCAACAAGCTTCAAATTTCACAGGAAAACAGTAGTGAGCTTTATTCGGAACGTAGAAAAAGCTACGATGAGAAGGTAACCACTAGCTGAAATATTGTCCTATAGATTATATTATTTCATTTGATTTCATACGATTTCATCTGATGACAAATATTTCCTTTATTATACGTCATTTGGTAAAATAAACGATTTTATCTAATATTATTTCTCGTAGTTGCACATGTAATTATTGGATTATACATTGGGATTTTATATAAATTTTATAATTTCGGGAATTTCGGGGATTCTGTCCCACGATCACATTAAGTGATTACCCTACGAATCATTAAATTAATCGTATACCTTAATCGTATACTTTAATCTTGGCAGTAAAGCATTATCCCAGATATGGTTGTCGTTATCGTATAGAAATTTAATTTTAATTTACAAAGAAATTTTATTTCTTATTTTTGTAAAAAAAGAATAAACATATTCTATATCTTACCTTATTAATATAAAGAAAAAGTAGAAAACAGAGAAATTTTATTATTTTTCTTATTTTATAAAAAAAATTAAAAATATTCTTATTTTGTTTAAGAAAAATCAGAAAATATACACAGAAGTTTTACTTTTCATATTTAAAAAAAAAGTTATTGATTCAATAATAAAATATATTTTTACACAAACTTGATAGGAGAAAAATGCAAGAGGGACGTCAAAATTATATTATTCAGGAAATATATCATTATGCAAAATTAGTTATTGCAATAACTTATGACATTAATGTCTCTTGATGCAGAAATAAAGTCTATATCAAAGGTGTCCGACTTTCGCGACTCTTTGCCCTTGGACATCCTCTCTCTCTCTCTC
>NW_012132147.1:0-2422 GCF_000143395.1 Atta cephalotes | reverse complement strand
GTTATGTGTGTATATATATATATATATATATATATATATATAAAAATTTTTATATATATATAAATTTTTTGATTCTTTTAAGCAGAACTTCTTGCACAATTCATCTTTCTTCTTTTTCTTTTCACATTAGGAAAATGAAGAAAAAATTATTTTTTAACATTACTTTTCCCTTGCTTTCTTTTGAAAGCCTTGTTCCATATATCTGGGAAAATATCCAATATCTGATCGAATAATTGCCCTACCAGATATCTGATCAAATATCGGATAATAATAATATTCAAAATAATAATATTCAATATTCAGTATGCAGTAATTTTACAATCCGGTGCATTCCTATTTTCAATTTTCGACTGCAGACAACTTTATACCCAAACGTGCAAAATATTCTTAACCTGATTTACAAACTGCATTAAAAGCACCTCTCATAAAAACTTATTCTACAAGTTCATAAAATCAATCGAAAATTCGCTCTTCCGTAAATAAAACACACAGTGCCACGCATACCAAAAAGCTATCGTATAGACTTATATAATAAAGAAAAAAGCAGAGAAGGTGATAAACAGAAAAGAAAGAATGAAGAAAAGAAAAAAACAGGAAGAAGGTATGTAAGAAAATTTATCAGTTGAATTGTCCTAATTGTTAAAGAATTTGTGACGCAACGTGCTGCAATCCCGGCTGCCTGATGAAACTTCTCACACTTGTGTCACGGAGTCGCAATTATATACAATTTCTTCACAGAAACAACAACACCGACCTGGATGACAGTTCAATTTGACGTAAGAATTATGCGAAGTACATAACTCGTTTCGTGTCGGCATGAACTGTGATTGCTCGCGCCATTGCACCCGGTGTCCTGTCCTCACTACAACCCGATTGATGAGATCCTTCTCCGCTGTAAAGTTAAAATTAAAACGCAATAAGATTTCCGCGTATATAATTAGACATTTCAAAACGATATGATAAAGAAAAAAATAACTTGCTTACCTATCGTGCTCTTTCTCGACCAGATGATATCTAGCCCGGAATGCTACGAGATGAGCATAATATGCAGGCGCTGGTATACTAACGGATCTTGTACATCTGACATAAGTGTGACATAATTGGTACGTAAGACACTGTAACTCATCACTTTCAAAGTGATTATCGTCCCATAAAACGTGGTAATGTGACGGTCTTGATGTACCCTAAAATATAAATAGACATACTTAGAAGTTAGAACATATGACAATGGAAGTACATTCTCATAGAGAATTATTATTACAGAATTCTGCACAAATCATGTGAAAAAAGTGGCTTGAATTGATTGAAATACCTGAATACCCTGATGACTGCAGAGATAAAAATCGAATTCCGTCGGGTGAGTTATGCATACGTCGACAGTCGTACCCGCCGGAATATTTCCACTTTTACCACTTTGTTCTTTTTTATCCGCGCAAAACAGACGCGTGTGATGTCTCTTCTGCACTACAATAAATGTTATACCGGGTCTGTAATCGATCTCGAGTTTGAGACATGCTTCACGAATGGCAGTCAATTCGTGTTGCAAAACGGTGAGGAATTGGCCTTCGGAGACGCCGTCGCGATACAGAATTATTCTATGTGGCTTGTATCCGCCGGTGCTCTTGTAAAACATTATAAGCAATTCCCTTAAAGAAAAAAGATAATATTTAGAGCAAGACAGAATAAAAAATAATCAGAACAAATTATAAAATATTAAAAGAAATGTGACAATATTTTCCATAATACAATAATTTTCATAATATAATATATAATTTTTTTCTTAACACATAATTTTATAATTAAGAGATTATAATTTTATTATAAAGATATCATAAATAAAGAGATTATATACTTAAGGGATCATTTCGCTCTCTCTCTAACAAATTAAAGATCTCTCTAAAAAATTAAAAATTTTTTTTAAATTAACTATTACATAGAATTAATATTTATTTTAGGGCTATATTATACAATATCTAAAATATATAATACTAATTATACAACTAAGTAATGGCTTCTAGAATAAATCAATCTGAAAAAAGCATAAGTTGGTTTTTATTGCGAATATCTAATATTGTTTATTCATAACAAAAAATACTAGACGTTTCGATCATTAGGTCATTTTCAGTAGTTTTTAAATACAATGTTTATCCATTTCATTGTTAACTTTTTGTCTTAGGACAATTATTTATAATGATAGAAGAATAACAAAAATAATTAACGACGAAATAGATAAATATTGTATTTAAAAACTACTAAAGATGACCTAAAATAATGATCGAAACGTACTTTTTGTTATAAATAAATAATATTAGATATTCGTAATAAAAACCAGCATTGGTTTACGTGATCTTTTTCAATATCAGACTAAAAATATAAATAAGATATATATATATATATATATATATATATATATATATATATA
>NW_012132146.1:0-2420 GCF_000143395.1 Atta cephalotes | reverse complement strand
TACTACTACTACTACTACTACTCTCTCTCTCTCTCTCTCTCTCTCTCTCTCTCTCTCTCTCTCTCTCTCTCTCTCTCTCTCTCTCTCTCTCTCTCTCTCTCTCTCTCTCTCTCTCTCTCTCTCTCTTGATGTCATTCCTGTTACACCTGCTTACATTCGGGATGCATCTGCTCCGTTGAGCTGCATTCATATCATCTGATCGTTCTGATCTCCGAACGAAGAAGCCCTGCCGCGCTGCGTCATGGGAGAATGAGAAATAAAATTGCGGGAATGTTTGCCGGCGAGAGAGAAAACATGAGCAACCCAATCTGTAGCGGACGATAATTATTCTCGGCGAACGCGACGAAATTACGACCGGAGATTTTCCGTAAAGTCTTGCGTGTTATTCCATGAATAAAATAACAATTTATGTATATGTGCGTATAGCACATGACAGAATAAACGAAGTGACAGTTTCAATCAGATTATTTAATTCATGAATTCTAAACGATACATTATATCCATAGGATATATCATGTATTTTATTGTTTCTCCCTTGAGTTTATAAGTTTATGGTCTTACGAAAATTACTACCTATATCAACTCGATTCTGTTCCTATTCTTAGTTCATACTTATTACATACAACATAGGGAAGTATTCGCCTCCAATTTTAACGAGTTTTTAATATGTTGATCTAAATAGGGATACATTTTCTTTTATATGTATCTATTCTTATATACGCATTTTTAAATAGTAAAAGATACATTCGGTTAGCTTCTTTTGAAGCAAATAGCATTGAAACTATAATATATGTATAAAGATACGGAAAAAATTTAAAAAAAAAATAAATTGAATGGTTTTAAAAGTACTTTATAATAACAGTTTAAACATTTTTTTTATTACAAAGTTTTCTTTTCACAGAAAAACAGCGGCAACAATTGTAATGACTATACAGGTTTATATGTAGAATTAATTCACATATACATATTGTATATCTATAGTCGAATATTTTATACTCGTTTTATAGTTATTGGCAAAATATATAGTTTTTTCAACTATGTATATATGCATGAATTCTACATATAAAACTTGTATATTACAGGGAATGGAAAGTTACTTTTTTAAAAGTAACAAGTTACAATTACTCATTACCGAGTAGAAAAAGTAACGAGTTACCGTTCCTAGTTATTGATTTTTAAAAGTAATTCGTTATAGTTACCGTTACTTGAGAAAGTAACTTTTGTTTCTTTTCCGTTATTTTTTAAAAATCGACCACCAATCACAACAAATGGGTGTCTAGAAGTTTTCTAGTCTCAATGTTATGATCAATTGAACTGTGTCCAATCGTGTGCAAAGTAATTGTAAAATTCGTTTTCGTTACCAAAAAATAAATAAATAAATAAATAACGCAGGTATCAATGAAGTAACAAAAAAAAGTAATCTGTAACTGTAATTTCGTTACAAATAACGAGTTATTTCCATTCCCTGTATATTTATAATTAGGAAAAACTAGAGAGATAGTAGACTAATAGGGGTAGATAGACTCAGCGTCGGACTCGCCAGGGCGGTTAGTCGGTCCTGAAAGGAGTCGAACAAACAAGGCCAGTGACAAAAAAAAATCAGTCACAGAAATTATCCAATGACTTTGAACTCTAGGAAGGCATAAAGAAATTACAAAAAATCCCAAGATTAAAAAAAATTGATGCATTTGCCTTTTAATCAAATAAAATGAAATTTTATACAAATTGTTTACTGCATTAAAAAAAATAAATCGTGCATATATGCGTATTTTGCATATACGCGTTATCTCTCTCTCTCTCTCTCTCTCTCTCTCATCTGGCCTATGACTCAAAAATTAATATGGTGGATATATATCTCAAAAACAGATTGAGATCTCTATTGGGTCAAAATATTTTAATTCCATTACTATTGATGTTCGTTGAGAAAGACTTATTCGACAATATTGAAAAAAATCACATAATTGATGAAATAGCAGAAACTAGTAAAGAAAAGAAAATTGTTAGTTTAATGTAACATAAAGCCTAATTGTAAGTTTAATTTTAATTCTGTGATATAATATTATAAAATTATAATAGATATGACTGGATGTGATATTATGTATAATTTATACATTTATTTTTACATGTAGAGAATACATAAGTACACAGTATAAAGACATTTATTTATAATAATTAAAAAGTATTCCTGTACACACGTCTATTTTATTTTTATTTCAATTTTACTGAGTTCCTAAACATTATTCACTGCATATTATATTAATAAGTGCCTGAAATATAAGTTGTAAGAAACATTACGCACTGTTTACTTTTGATTATAACCTTTATATTGCTAATAGAGATTATATGTATAGATCGCATTAAATTTGATTAAATATTACCGGTACAAATAAATATGCAGTTACATATAATTTTATACAGGA
>NW_012132145.1:0-2418 GCF_000143395.1 Atta cephalotes | reverse complement strand
CACACACACACACACACACACACACACACACACACACACACACACACACACACACACACACACACACACACACATTGAAATATAAACCACATCTTTGAAAATATATAACTTTATCTGAAAATTGGATACACAACTGATGATTTAGATTCGTTAAAAATATTACAAATTCTTTCTCTTTTTGATCAAGATTCTTATCTTATTTTTTATTTGAAAAAAACACTTAAATTCACCTTTAATTTCTTATATTTTCGTCAAATTATCCCCAAAGTTCAGTACCGCTACAAAGTAATTACATTGCAGTTAATTACTTAACACATATGACGAGTCTCATTAAGGATTCACGAATCCTTCTTATAGACGATTTTCACTAAAGATAATCACCACATTAATCTTTTTGAAATTATTCATATTTCTTTACTACGCACCTACTTTTTTGTTTATGCCAGATTAAAATTCTTGCGAATTGAATTCTCTTCCAACGAATTTCTTGATTTCTTCAAAGCTTTTTTCTTCAATTCCATTTTCAAAAATGTTTTTTAATTTTAAAACAAAAACGAGCCAATTGCAAATAATGGCAAATATATTGTTTAATTTGCGTCTCAATGATACTTCGCATGAATACAACATTCATTTCTTTTTGTGTGACCTTTGAAAGGACCTAGATTAAACCCACTTGAGAGATCGTAAGAGACTTCGACAAAAATTTAAGGTTTGAAAAGAAATAGATAAAGAAAATTATGATGCTCGCATAGCTTGGAAACTCGAACTCTGCGTCTGCGCAATAAATCTCGCTCCGATCAATACTTCGACCAATACCGACACCGTCGAATAACTGGTCAGTATGTTCGCATTAACAAGATGAATATTTAAATGAGAGCAATCGGTGTCGTTAATACATATGTATGTTTAATTTTACTTCTTCTATCCATATTCAGGCTATGGGTGCATTCAGAACAACAACTACTCACTGAGTGCTCAGTGATTCTTTTATCTGATTGGTGTATATTTTAAGATCTAATGGAATATGCCAATCAGATGAAAGAGCTCACTGGGCGCTCAGCGAGCAGTTGTTGTTCTGAATGTATCCTATGATTCAACTGCGATTGTGAAATTTATTATCTTATTATATTCAACACGGATTGAAACACAGAAACAAAGGATTCCGATAAGGATATATTTGAAAAAGAAAGTCTGTTTTCTATGACTAAACTAGTGTGCATTTTCAAAACTTAAAGTGAGATAGGTTTGATATTTGTTGAAAGTGAGAAAGAATTTAGTGCAGTCTAGTGTAGGAATAGAAAACAGACCATAAGATTCCGATGAGGATATATTCGGAGAAGGGATCGAGTCTCATATGGGGCCGTCATGAAAGGGCCTTTCTTATTTCCCTATCCCTTTTCAGACCCCTATGAAATTTTTGCTGCAGTCTCCTACGATCCCTCGAACACGGGAACAGCTGCTCAGGCAAATAAACTGGTGGTCCAAGGGTATCGTGGGTCAACCTTCCAGAACCTTCCTCTGCCGGACCCACCATTATTTCTCTTGGTCGTTGCCTTGCTTTTATTCTTTTGTTGCCTCCGTTCTTGCCAAACATTCTTACCGTCGCATTCCTACCAGGTATCCAGTCGTGATTGTTCGCAAACGATGTCTGAATCTCGAACAAGGATTCATCGTAGAAATGTCCGCATTGAAACACATAAGTTTTTAGTTCAGTCAATATCTTTTTAACAATGCCATTAGTTTTTCTTATTAACAGATATTGATTTACTTGAAATATTTAAAATCTATCGGCGCAACGTACTGGATATATTTCTTCTTAAAATATAATTTCTCCCAATAATATTTTGGTATATTACTTCTTGTTTTTATATATATGTTTATACTGATATCGATGAGATACTATTAAGGAGGGACGAGATACAATTGAAAAATGCTTCGATCTTTCTAAAAATTACACAGAATATTATTTAAATACTATGTTCAAAATTTCAAATTAATTGACCGTGTCATTTTTAAGAAAGAAAGAGTTAAAGTTTTGTTCATGGTGCCTTATGGCAAATGCATTGAATAATCGATATATTACATAATTATTTACTTTTAAAATATATATTTGATTTACATAAAAAAACATATAAATAGTTAGAAACCTGTTTTTACATCCTTGTAAAAATTTTAACTTTATTCAACGTATAATTTATTTTGCTTGTATACAAGCAAAAAGCTGATGAAAGCATGTCTATATTTGAGCATCTAAAGAAATATACGCGGAAAACTTGGCAACGTTGTTGACTTCCGACGTTAGCTTAGATTGCGGCTAATTTCATCCTATGACCTATGACACATGTGTGATTAAGTATATGTTTCTCTCTCTCTCTCTCTCTCTCTCTCTCTCTCTCTCTCTCTCTCTCTCTCTCTCTC
>NW_012132144.1:0-2418 GCF_000143395.1 Atta cephalotes | reverse complement strand
TATTAATAATATTTTTATATATGTATGTGTAATATTATTTAAAATTTTAAAAACAAATTTGAATTTAATTAATTAACAATATGTACTGCAATATTAACAATATGTATTGCAATATAAAATTAGATAAATATAATATTTATGGCAAATGAATTATATCTTACGTATATTTTATGTTTACAGTTATATAACAATTTATAAATTTAAAATATTGATTAGCTTATTAAAATTTGATGCAAACTTCCTTTGCACTATTTAATGAAGACTAATTTTATTTATATTACGCACATATACAAAATTTATTAAAGATGATTTTTTTTTATCGGGACTGTATGTGAATATTTTCAGTTGATTTCGTTTAAAGTCATTTCGTGAGATAATTCAATTTTCGTTGCATATTAATGAGTGTCCTTTAATATATAGAAGTTTGTAATTGATCATTTTAAAATTATGCAGAAGTCACTTCTATTTTTATGATCTGCGAACTACTATTGTGAGTGAAACGGTAGCATTCTCTCGCATAATGAACCTCTCTCCATCACGTTTCTATAGGCTCAACATCTCTTTTCATGCCATTCGAGATCCCTATGAGAATTCGTTGCCACGTAACCGTGATATAATCGCTTACATTTTCATTATTTTAATGACATATATTTTAATGATATATTATATTTATTATATATATTTATTATAGCAAGATTAAAAATATAGTAAGAATACGTAATGTACTGTTATACAGTCTCCAAATTGTAACGTACTCTTAGTCCTTAAATGACATATAATGGAGTTTTCAACAAATTTTGATAAGTATTTGCATAATATAATGAAAGAACTATATTGTATATTATTTTTTAAACAAGAAAAGATTTATTCTTTAACTAATAATAAAATGTCTGTGAAGAATTTTTCCTTGAAACACTTAAAACCTCGATAAGACAAAGAGTTATAATAACTAATAGAATATTAACTTACTTCTAGTTTTCAGACATAAACAATGCAATAAATTTTCTGTAACACTGATAGATTTATTCTTCCATATAATATAATATAATGCTAACTGAATTTTTATTGTCTATATCGAAATATTAATTCCTCCTATTAGCTTACTTACTTATTTAAAATTCTTTGCTACGTAATAAAAAGTTTTAATTTTCGGAAAATTACTTGACACTTATTTTGAGAGAGGTACATCTATAAAGAACGATTCTTTTAAAATAAGAAAATTAAATAAAATTCTTTCATCTATTAACAAAAAAATTAAAATAAAGATTTTAAATGCGTATTTTATTTTAAGAAAAAGACAAAATAATAAAAGCAAGCAATTACTAAATATTGTTTTCTACGATCGCACACATAGTGTAACAAACATAACAATCTTAAAAATGACGTTTACAGAACAATCATGCACAAAAAAAATATTTATTCTACATATATCTTTAACTCCAACATCAAAACATGCAATAAATTACAGAAAAATTATAGATTCATAATTTGTGAAGATAAAGTATGTTTTATTTGAATTAGTATCGCGGTTCGGGGTGCGCACCACGTGAACGAGAGAGGGGTTCGACCGCGCGGCGGCGGCACTGTCGGTCGACGGCGACAGGTGTCTGCGGCACGTTCAGTGTCGCGACGGCCGCTCTCGAGGTAAGGCATGTTGTTGCGCGTCGCGTATTAACGTACGAATATATTCGCGCTGCATCGATACATCCTCTTTTCATCTATCGCGCGTGTGTTCGTGATCTTACTTCTTGTACCGCGCTTTCCAACCACGCGGTTTCCGGCACGCGTTTCCGTTGTTCGCGTCGGCGGCGGAAGTGCGCGTGTCACCCGAAAGGTGAGTTCTTTCGCTTTGCGCAGACTCCGTAATCCCAAGCGCGCGCGCTTTCATCTCGCGCAGCGCATGGAGAGACCCTTGTCGCTACCCGGCTAGCCTTTCGTTCTTGCTTCGAAGGACCTCTCTACGGATTATGACAAAAGTTGAACGGAATTCACGAATACTTTCCAATAGCTTCGTTTCATTGTATTCGAAAATCATATGAGAGTAAGAATAAAAGGCACGTAGGAACTCGGTTTGTAATTTTGCATTTCGAATTGAATTATGGAGCAACCGCTTATTTTGAAAAACTATAAAATATACAAGTATTATAAGTAAGAGATACAAAAGTTACAAAGCCGCAAGATATTACAAAAAAATTAAATTTTTCGAAGTTAATTATATATATACATGATGATAGTTTTTATAAAATGTACAGTTAGATATTTATATTTTTTAATATAATATTGTTAGAACTTGTTGAAAAACTGGTGCCTGAATACATGTCTTATCAATAATTCGTGAAATAAGGATTTATTATTTTAATAAAAAAAATTAAACAAAACAATAAAGAGCAAATATTGGATTAGAAAGAAGAATATGGT